>NW_019104045.1:595501-688521 GCF_001856785.1 Myzus persicae | reverse complement strand
TATTATTATTATTATTATTATTATTACAATATTGCGATTGCGAGATGGGGCCCATTTTAGACACACACACGTACACCTAATACATCACCGTCGAACGCTGTTATAACAATAATAATATATTCGTCGTCGATCCGTTTGTCCGTCATATTATTATTATGATTTTCATTATTCTTTTTAGGAACACATCACGTGTGCGAGGTTGTATTATTAATAAGCCCGATGGGTACATTACTATAATATATTATTATATTATTATTATTATTATACTACGTATGGTTTCGTTTGGTGTCCGACACCGCCGCGTACGTGACGGAAACTGTGTAATATATTATTATTATTAAGTTTCGCGTAAAATACATATTATGCGCAAGTCCTGCAGTACGGCTGTATATGATAATATAATTTAATTTATAAACAGCAATGTTACGACGCGTCGTTTTTTTTAAAATTTCGATCAGCTTGCAGAGTTTCGAAACGTCGTTTGATAAAAGTATGTACTAAAATAGTCTATACAACATATATGTAGGTAGACGACATATCGCGTGTTAAAATAATATGGGCCGACGACTAGTTCTCGAGTTTTGCCTTTGCATGATTCCAATACAATATATTATAATATTATATAATACATAAAGTACCTATATATAATTGGTCTTATAATATAGTGGCATAGTGCAGATTGTATCGTTATTATTATTTTTTTCTGTACACAATATAATTCTACACCGCGAGTATCGACGTATCGACTATATAGCTACTATACCAACATGGCAACATAATATTATTATATTTAGCGGTATAATCAGAGCCCAGAGGCGAAAATCATTTTATTTGCACAGGGGACAAATCTAGACATTTATCAGCCGGGCGCACACCAACCATCGTTAATTATTATGTGTTAGATGAGTTCATCAGTACAGTATTACATTTGCAAACAAACCTACTACAAAATTATTTATTTGTTTACTTTTGGAGGGAGCAATTGCCACCCCATACACCTAGAAATTTGCACCACTGCAGGGTATAATTATAGGTACTAAAATACTGAGAAAATAGTATGTACAATTAAAATGCACAAAAAAAAGTATATTGTACATTTTGTTGTTATTTTTAGATCTACACTTATCGAACGTCTAGATACAATTAATAATTTATTGTCTCAAAAACAGTAAACATTGTCGTTTTTTATAGACCCAACGTCTTCGTAGAACTCTATATAGACACTCTGTGTAATAAGCATTTAATGATATATATATATCATTATATTATTATTTAAATAGCTGACGACATAGTTTCGTGTGTGCATTAGTGAAAATATGTCATTCGTTTTTTTTTTTTTTTTTGGCTCCGAAAAATTTTAAAGTAAAGCCAAAACACGTAACACATTATTGAAGACATCGGGCTTGAATTATTAAAATTAACCGCTAGGCAGTTATCTGAATAATCAACGACTTGTCAGATTAAATATTTTTTTTATAAAATAGTAGGTATATGCGTTTCACCACGTCCGTGAACTAACAATAAATCCACCGCTAGAAGTAAAACATTATTTTATTATTCTGATTTGACTATGATAAGTAAATTAATCATAGAAAAACCCATTGATTGCCAAAAAATGTTTGGCCAACGTGCTTTCAAAAACCATGTGTGATAGTTAATATATATTATGTTCATTTATTATAAATGTAGAATATCGATTATAATATTATCGTAACGTCCTGTTTGCTCAATTTCAATTTGTTCGATTCAAACTACAGACGTCATTAAATATATGATTATTAATTATATTCTCTATTTAATATAATATAATATATAACATACAGCACACACTATTAAGAGAACGCTACCCATACATCTGTTGTCTCCGTCTTACACAATAGTAGGATATAGACAATTTTCGTTCACTATAGTTTCCATAGTATGCTGTTAATTTTAATATTAGATTGAATCGACCTATTATCAAACTTGTAGGTAAGAAGGCATTATCTGTGCTTAGGCGTTGGCGATTTTTCGATATTTTCATTTTCAAGCGCGATATGAAGATGGTCGATTTGTGATATTCCACATACTCGTATCTCGCTTGAAAATAAAAATATCAAAAATTACACAGATAATGTTCTTGCTCAAAAGATACAATTCACTGTAATATACAATCTAACAGCACACTAGTGAAACTAGTGAACGAAAATTACTATGTCAGACGTGTGATGAGACAACAAACGTTAGGGTAACATCTTCCTAACGATGTAAGTGTGTACCTATGTGAGATAAATTCCAAGTTTGTATTTTAAATTATGAATCGAACGACCGACGAAGCAGAGTTTCCTCTCTCTATATATAGTCTAATTATTACAAATTCAACAAAACTTCAGCCCCGCAGCGATGAAACTTTCAAAATTATTTCAACGGAATGCGTGTCTCTCTTCGGTGCACACATCCATTGTACCATCAAATTATTATCACGAGGGGCTGTAGTCCGGGGGCTTGGCATCTGTCTGATTTTTAAACAGAGATAATGCTCACCTCGTCTGTCTCGGCACACGGTCGGGCAGTGATATTATAAATAAACATACGCGTAAATACCCCATATACCCCCATATACCCTTCCTTTTTATATTTTTTATTTTTTATAGGTGTATTATAAAGTCTCTTCCACCGGCGGCGGCGGCGGCGGCTTTGCGTCCCCGATTATTGCACGCTCGTATACATATTATTATTTAACAACGGTCGTCACTTGATGGCGAAACCGCAGGGTTTCCTTGGGTTTTTATTGTCTTTTAATCGCTTAAGCGACTGCGCGCACAATCCCGTAAAAATTCGGAATAATAAAATTCGGGAGAAGATGAAACAATAATCGTATATATAGGTACGACATAAAAATCTAACCGTCGATGGCCATTTTCGGCTGGACCCTTAAAAACGACTATACGGGTGCAGGTTATGGGTATTAATGTGCGTGATTATAAGTATATAATATAATATTTTAACCTGCAATGTTATTTTTATTAAAATTTAAAACACTCCCTGTGGCCTGTGGGATTCGAGGCCCACTGACGGTGTTTTGATTTTCACATAATATTATACCTATTATATTTTAAGTTATATTTTGGAGCGATGGGAAAGCGCGTGTGCACTGCGGGAGATCTGCAGTGTAGTTGTGTTTTCAATTTATCGACGAGATATGGACGACGAGGAATTCGAGTCTTATATTAAAGATGTTCCTAACACGACTGTGTGTATTGTGTAATGTTTAATGTATTTTATAATAAAATTTCAATATAAAATAATAATCATAATAAAAAAATATGATACGGGTCTGACCGATGAATCTTCAGCAGCAGCAGATTGTGATCGACTAGTCGCGGGGGATGGCGTTTTAATGGAATTACAATCGACAAAAATACAGAACTACAAAAGCGTACATTGTACAACATATACCTACTATATACACAATATAATAACACAAAACCCGACGATTAGTGTCGCCGATTGCGATCTCGGATCGACATCGATATGCACATGACGCAGCGCCCGTTCGGCGCATAACACGTGTCGGCTGAATTATTTTATGTCTCACCTGTCTGACGCCATATCGATTGGAGTGTTTGAATTATCACTTGTGGCGTTGTGTAAATCGCACATAAACAGCGGTTTAACACTGTTATCATATCGTGTTTGTTGAACGGGGGAGAGATGGGGTCTATACGCGTTGGATGTATATTTGATGTAAGCGAAAGATTTATCAGTCGTATCAGCTCAACTATATGGAGTCGATACCTACCCGACTAGACGGTTAAGTATTGTTAAGTGTGTCCAAAGGTGTCAGGTCTGATCCACCTCGTAGCGTTTTTTTTTTCGGTTGTACCGGCTGCAGGAAATTCACAAAAAAATTGTTTATGTAATATTATGTAATATGCAATATTTTGATGATTCAAACAATATAGTTGTACACATATTGAATTAATGTAAAACTTCAGTACCCATATAGGTAACTGTAATAGGAGTACCTACATGTATTATGTATATTATATTGTACATCGAGTATAGGTATATTATTATTCGTAGACTATTACCAATACACATGCGTAAAATTTAAATATTAACCTTATTTATATTTTTTAAAACATATTATTAGTACATGATTAGAGGATTATATTTTAAATAAGTTTAAAATTAAACTTTTAATATTCGGGATTATAATAATAAACTATCGTATTTAACTGAAAATTAAATTATAATTCGAAAGTCTGGAAAATCGTTTAAAAAACGGTTATGTTTCTATGATTATATGCTTATACCGACATTATATTTTGATATTATAATGATGATTGAAGACACGCGGTAAATGTATGATTTATATAGCACATTATGCATCTTTGAAGTTAATGTGTTAATTATTTGAAACCTGAACTTTCCTTAAATACAAATAATACTAATTTTGACCTGAATTCAAAATTGCCATAATGACTGATTTATTAATTTATTAAATTATAATGTTACAATATTGTAGGTATGATCACTTTATTATTTTTACTAAATTATTTGCAAAAATCTGTTAAACATAATTTGGCAATAAGTAACATAGATGATAAAAGATTCAGAATATTGTTACGAGAAGGAGCATTCAATAACAAGACCCTTTATAAAGTTAAAAGTTTAGGCATTTCTTTTCTCTTTTTTATGGTCACTCACAATGCATAATAAATTATATAGAATTTTATATTTGTATAGTTAGTGTCCTTAAAGTATAAACATATTATTCTATTATTTTGTGTTTCCGAAGGATGATTAATTTAGATTATATCAGTGAATGAACACAAAACACTCATAATAATATCATATTAAATTATAATAATTTACTTACCTGGTAAGTCATAAATATATTTTATTTATTTTTTATATAACATCGTTCAGTTCTAAATGTTTAAGAATACTCGTTATAACTATGTAACTGGTACACGAAATTATTAAATCGTTTATTTTTATGGTCATGCACATTACAATATTTAACTACACAAACACGTACCTAGTTCCTACTATGTAGGTATTCCTTTTTTTATCGACAAATCTTATTTGTCCACATTATTATGAAATATAGATTCAACATTCCTACATAATATTTTATTGACCTACTGATTCTAAATTTGTATATTATTATATTATACATAATGCACAACTAAAATAATATGACGATGGTTAAATCTTAAACGGTCTCATAATTTCCTAGTTTACTGAATTAATTTGTAATCTGGTATACATGTGTATATATATATATAAATAAATATGTTTTATACAAATCATTAGGATTCCGGATGTCCGTCCATCCCTAATTAGTACATCATTAAATACTATTATCGACAATAGACGCCGTAGACCTAACGCTATAGTTGTATTATAGAGGTACGACGGTAGGTACCTAATATAATTTATATACTATACATAATAAATACATGCCATTATAATATTACGTTAAACTACCGTTTTCTAAAAACAAAAAACCGTTTTGTTATATTCAAATGTTTTGTTTTAAATTGCACGGCGGCGCGCGTATTCTACACGAGCGACGTGACCATTATTGTGTTGTTTGAGGTGGGTAAGCCGCCGCCGCCGCCGCCGCCGTCAGGACGTTTCATCTATTATAATAAAAACATAATATTATAATAGGCGATATTATATTATTATGTCCTCGAGACCTTAAAAACGCAATCGTTTTGAGTGAAGAAAAACACCAAGCACCAAGTGTAGTACATGCGTTTACCATACGCCTATAACAATAACGCCTCCGATGACGGGGAAAACAATAGGTAGCATTATTATTATTATGACTATATTTTAAAGAACTATTTTAATTTAATTATTATTGTGGGATGACAATGTACATGCGATTTGAACTCAACTTATTGCACGAGTGCGAAACTGCGATTAATATAGTGATATATCTATTAAAAATATCATATTCGTCATTTTATCGGCTTAAAGGGACTTAAACTGTTTTACCCATTAGATTTCCATTAATCTTTAAGTCGAGTTAAGAACTTTCGCGGCTATATGCCACAATGCCATAGAAGATTTTATAACTTTTTTTTTATTTAGCATTTCAACTTTAAATTGTGCCTATTATATAAATTACTTTTATTCGCCTAACTATTCAACTCTTTTCGAGCTTACCTACATAATTGTTTAACTCTTAATACCCATGATTTAATTTAATAATATGTAAGTTCTTTGGCGCAAGTTGTAGAAAACATCTTCTTGTATTTAAATTATCAACTGAAAATAAATGCCTTGATACAATTAATCAATACCTACACAGTTTTCAATTATTGTACTAAATAATATACAATATAGTGTCAATAACGCAGTATATTTAGTCTTAAGTTTGTTTTGTCTTTATATTATCGATATAAAAATGTTCACCAGATTAAAAACTTGAAAATTTAATACGATGTTTCTTAAAATTAGGTATTAAAGGAAATTATAAAAATCTCATTTTAGTTAATTTTGTATAATTTAAAAATACCTATTATTATAGTATTAGCTGATAGACCGTCTTTGCTCAGAATCGTTTATCGTATAGGTACAATTATTTTACATCATTGATTTCAAATTCAACACATTGATCCACACGATATCTAATGACATCTTTTAACTTCAAAATAACATAAATCGTTATTTTATATTCAAATAATATCCAATTTCATCAACATTTGAACTGCAGACTCGAGTTCAGTAAAAAAATAGAATCACTGAAGTTTTGATATAATATTTAATTGCTGTAAAAATAACTTAAAATTTTGCGAAACCTATTATAAATTGTATTTAGTACATTTTTTAGCTTTTCGCCTCCAAAAAAAATGTCTGATATTTCTAATGTCTAATAATAACTGAAAAAGAATAAAATGTATCTTAACTAAAAAATGTTATTCTTAATATTTCGTGAAAGTTTCAAGTTATTCGTTAATCGTTTTTAAAGTACAAAAAAAAACGAAAACAATTTTTATGAAAACTGTTGTTGCATAAATAATCATATTTTTTGCAAATGTTAAAAAATTGTTCCCGATTATTTCGTTATAATAGTATCTATTTGAATTTTTCTCTTTTGACCAACTCTTCCTCAAAATAGTACTAATCAGTTAAAATTTCCTATCATATATCATCCTCGATATTGAAGTTTTGAGCTTTAAAATTCCTTTTAAAGTAAGTTTACAAAACAAAAACACAAACACTCATAATAATTGTATAAAAACAGAACATTATCATATTAGTCCATTCAGAATCTAAAAATGTTTTTATATTACAAACGTATATTTTTTTTATTCATTTCACCATTTTTTTAACGTTTATCATTATAAGTGTGTACCCACGAGTTTTTGTTAGTCGATATCGGTTTGGCTAAATTCAAACTAAACGTAAATGCAACTGGGTTGTAATTTGTTCATTTGCAGCGAGTGCAATAGATCCGGATTAAGTGGTTTCATAATCCCATATAGTAAAGTAATGGAGGCTAACCACCACATTATACAAAAATTATAAATATAAAGTTAATACATTTTTGAAATTTGTATGCAATTCTACATAAAAAAGTCGTCGATGCACATAATATCGTAAAAAAGTATACCTGTATAATGATTTTATATAGTACCTCGATGGGAGATCTTAGAGTAAAATAACGACCAACAATAATAGTAGGTCCACAATAACAAACAAAAAATCCGACATATATACTTATCCGAGATCATTAAGTATGCAAACCATAAAATACGTCATCAAGAACGCATCGTCCCACTTGTAAACATGAAACAAAACCAAACAAAACGATTTTTTTTTTATTATAAAAAAACTGTCGGAATATATGCATAATATATATGAATATTTCCTTTATATTATTCCTATTTTTTTTGTCCATTATCATTTCTCTAATGACTCCGCGTTATCTGTTAATCTATATGAAATATATTATAATGATCGCGGTGGTCCAGAACTGATAATTTCGACGTGTGTCAAAAATTAAGAATAATATCATTACCTAATGTGCCTTTTTTTCAGTAGCTATATGTGACTACTATTGTTTTAATAACGAATGGCGCTCTCGTACTCAGTATAATAATATATTATTAAAGACTAAGGAGATCGTTCTTTTTCTTCCACGAAGAGATTCGCGCAGCGATATATTATTATTAGTATACGACTGCAACCGAATACTCGAGAGTTTCGTAATAAAAAAAAAAAAACAAAAAAACGTGATGTGCGATCCATCGCAAACGGATGGCTGGAAATTCGTCTATATTAATTCGTCGGAATAACGACGAAAAAATACCATTAATAACTCTAGAATACGATTTACGTTATATTTATTCCGGTCCTGTTTTATTTTTTTTTTTTTAACATGAAGTCGCGGAACAACATTAATAGAGTATTTGTCAAACGGTTTTTGAAAACTAAATTACCGCACCGAATATTCGACGATATCATACCTACGTTATTGTGTTATGTCCACGATTAGTTGAATCTGTATTTAACAGGCGATAATTATAAATTATATTATATGCACGAGTATATATGATTGCACGAAATGCGAACGAATGTAAATTGTGTGTTAAGTACCTATAATCATATTATACGCTTTCAAATAATGATACGTATATATACATAGATATATATATATATAGAGACAGGTAAGGTGAATGATATGATATAATTTTATTATATAGTTATTTATTGCTCAAAGTAGGTATGTATAAAAGGTATATACTTCAATCACGTTTGACATCATTGTAAAGATCCCGTAGCCATTAAAAATAATATGTTATAAAAATAAATTAACAACTATTAATAATTATATAATATAATTAATAAAAACATAAAAGCAAAATGATGAAAAAATTCGAAGTAATAATCTAGCGTAATACAATAAATATGCTTATGACAATTTATTTTTCAAGGGTATCAAATAAGTATTTATAATATAAAAGGAAGGCACCTGGCTCATCTTATAAAGAGCAAGGTGCTTTCATTGTCGACCAAACAATAATCTATATTATTAATACAATGATGTATATTATTATAGGTAGTTTGATCGTTTTTAATTTGAATGGTGTCGATTTAGTCTGAATATTAATCAATGTGTACTAGAAAATAGGCAGTAATTCGCTAGGTATAATATTGGTTTAATCTTTATATTTATATTTACCAATGTAGATAGTTAATACTCATAAATTATGTTTATGAATCCATATTTGTCACAATTTTTCCTGTGTACACTTGTTTGGATATGGGGAAATTAGGTTTGAAAAAGTTTCTCATACTGTCCATTTTTACATTATAGATCCTGCAGATATCAATGTAACGACATGTATACAATTTTTCACGAATAGCTTATCTAAATCTAGGTAATGGTTGTGATAAACGCGAACTATCGTCGAAAAATGCAGGAAAACTGTCAACAATAATCGCTGTCTCAACGAAACTTCGCTCGGAACCACTTTTGAAACGCAATGATTTATTAATGCAATCAAATTTAATATTAAAGCACACGCAGTAGTACACCCTACTAACGCCGAATCAGGACTGACAATATTATAATAAAACATCCGGCCTCTGTGCGATAATATATTATTTGACTTATTTTTTTTTTTTTTTTTGCTTTAAATTTGTCATAAATATGTACAGAATACATTATCTAAATATAAGAATGTAATGCCATTATTCAACGCGTTAGATCTTCTCTTTCCCTCATCATCGACATTTTCCGCAAGAGTTGAAGAGAGACAAAGATAGAATGTGTTTATCTTATATTAATTTCTTTGTCTTCTAATCGCAAACTGCACTAGGCAACACAGTATTGCGACAGATATATTAAATTAAAAATACTGCAGCCATTATATGTTTATACGTCACTATGGCAGCGCTGATTTATTTATAATACATTTACATGTAATTATTATAAAACAACACGTACCATTTTAAACCAATAAGTTAAAAGTAACTACAGTTATGTATTTATATCTATAACCACAATATTTGTTTTTATTGATATGTATGAAGTTGTGAAATGAATGTAAAATATTCTGAGGATATGTAGTTCTATATTAGTATTAAATACACCTAATCAATAGAATACGAATCATTAATTTGTATGTAAATCATTTCAGCCAATTTTAATTTACTAGTGACACTTAAAATGTGCTCAATTGAGATCAATAATCTTATATAAAAGAATAAATGGTCATTGGTCCTATAACTACATAATAATTAAATAATATATTGTTATGTTACAAGTAAAGTAATAAATCGGGCACTGTGTACTGTCAACAATTAAGGTGGGAAAATTATACAAGTTATCGAAACTAGTAAAACAAAATGTTATTGAGATGAAGAGTAGTTTTTGATTTGAATAATGGGCAAGCATTTTTTTTAAATAATAAATTTGATTGAACATATTATAATACGATTTTATTTGAACGGCTGTACTTCCATATTATTATGTATAACGCACTTTAACTGGCCATATGTCTAGTGTACATGACGGTAATGCACAAAGTGCATGCTGTAAAGTTATGAATTGTGAAATCTATTAAGTTGAAAATATACAAATGCTTAGATTCTGAGTGAATATTAGTACCTAGATTTAATTTTACAATAATTAATTATGTGGTTAACATGCTCCGATAGTGTTTTGATTTGTAAAATTATTATAACATATAATAATACTTTTAATTCAATTTTCACCGTCCAAATGATCACTATTGTAGAAAATATTGCAGTTTTGAAATTACCATTTTCACATTGTGGAAATTGACCCACTATGCCCAAACTTCCTACTTTGCAGTTTTGCAGGAAAATACTAAAATATAAAAATCAACAATGCAATACATTTGCATTGTATATATGCAACTGTATAAGCAGGGAATATTGCTAATAGTCGAACACGAGAATAAATAGAAAATCCATAATAATTCTGTAGGACCTAGATGGGTGAATGAATTGTAGTGGTGGTGAAGGATGGAAGGGCGGAGTAGGTATAGTGTATAGATACCTACTGAGGCAAACCTCAAACATTTTTATATTTTGAACTGAGAGAGGAATTTATATTGGTTTTACAATGATGATATCTGATTTTTAGATAATCAGTAGAATGAAGAATGTTTTGATTTTACATTGCGACTCGAGAGTGGTTTCTATTAATGAATTTTATCTAGTTGGAAGTTTGGGGAGCTAGTACCTTCAGGTAAACAAATAAAGCAGAAATATTTACTAAACCAAATTAAGAAAATACTAGGTAGGTATTATAAGAATCTTATCTTAATTTGTGTCTTTGATGCTCAGAATGTCTGTCGTAGGTATTTTCGATAATAAATTATCATCAAATTCATATTTTTAACACTCATTACGTATAGCAATATTGAAGAATGCCCAGCTACTCAAAACCAACACTATGACTATATAATATGATATATAGCCTAATAATATTATAGTTATCAAAAATAACATACTGCAGATGGTTTTAAAGTACATAGTTACAATTTTATTTGACATAGGTACTTTATAAAATATAAACGCGATGGCTATAATAAAATAGCAACACACTCTGACATTTTAATGAGTTGTACAATTATTATTAGATTGTAAAACATTTTATTTCTGTCTAACAAAAAAGTCCAAAATTAGTTATTTCGTTAACACAAAAATCAATTCCAAACTATCATATCATGTAATTGTACCTATACATATTATATGCCTTCTATATGTTTAAGTCGAGTTGATTTACCTATAACTAGTCGATAAACTGCTTTATGACAATTTAAACGCTTACAACTTTTGGCTTCTAATAGCCATGCTTATGTTACCTTTTAATATATTATAAATCGGTATACATAAATGGATACATTTTCTCGTTGTCTATGTAGTTTGTACTATAAATATATTTTATTTTTTAGGCTCCATCGTACTCCAGCCTTCGGCCACGATCATGTTGATTAGTGATCACTGAACATCTTATTATTCGTATTAAATGAGGTACCTATATATAATATATAAATAAATATATTATTCGCTCATATCCTATACCTTTCTATATTCTATACACTATTATTCTTGTCTCCGGATGAGAAGTTATATCTCTGTGGAAATGTATGCAAAACTATATATATAGGTATCCCGCCTGTACCTATATGAAGAATCTTAATTGCAGTACCTTAGCTGTACGTTATAATATTTAATTCTAACTAAACATTTTATTATTATTATATATAAGTGCGCTGCAGAGCGCTGTACATAATATTATGACATACATATTGCATGATTGCACAGATTTTTTAAGCCTTTTATTCTTCTATACACCAATTTTCAATACACGACAAGCAAACACATCATTTCATTTAAGCCTACAAGTTATCAATTATCCAAATAACTCTCCCTGCGACAAAGTAATGCATTGTGAAATTTTTTTTTCCAATACTACTATTAATATCATTATTATTATTATTAATAGCTTTATTATTATTGCTATCTCCACTGTGTCCTGTCTTGTCCATCATGATGATTGTAAAATTGTTGTGTATTGTAACGGGGCCTTGAACGTTTCATACCAAATAAATAAATAAATAAATATAAACGAGAGGCTGCTGCTGCTGCTGCAGTGCAACGATCTTTCATATGGGTACCTATATACATTTAATATATATTATAATATACCTACGCATTTCCCGCGGAGGAAAGAGAGGTTTCCATTATTTTTTTTCGCAATTATCAAGTGCAGCAGAAATACTGCGCTCTTTATATTATATACATCGCATATACGAGCGCGTTATCGTTTGAAGTGAAAATCCACTGCCGGAGCAGCTCTAGAGAAGCGATTACTTCTCCTCTCGTTAACCGTCCGCCCGTATATCGCTCATACGTATACACATATATACATCCACGTACATATATTATATATACACATGCATACGTGTACATAATGTAAGTACGTCAAGTGCACATGCATATAGGTATTGCACACATGCATGTGAATATTATACATACGTAAATAAGCGTCTCGTATGAGCAGACACACTCACGCAGAAACGCACGCCGAGTGAGACTGAGCGGCGGTTCGGGTCACACGACTGTGACGACGCGGCGATCGCTGTGCGTGCGCGCGCGTCGTATTTATATTAATTAAAAGAAATCTCCGCCGCCGCCGTGGCGCGCGCGACACGCCTTGCACTCGACCGGGGCCACGCCCACTCGCAATGCACTTTTTATGCGCGCGCTCTCTTTCTCTCTCTCTCTCTCTCACTCCGTCTCTCGCGGTCCGCGCGACACCGTCTGTCGCCGTCTCCGTCCGTCTCACGAACCCTTTCACCCGGAAGCCATCGACGCGAGCCGTTTCCTCCAGCGCCCGCTCGCCCTACCCCTGGCCGCCGCCCCGGCGATGCACTTCACACACACACACACACACACACACACACACACGCACACACGCACGAATGTGCATCGGCTATATATGGTGTGTATACATGTATGGAGGGAAAAAAACGCGCCATGATGCACTTATCGCGGCGAGCCTAGCGGGAAAACCTCGCCGGGGCGGACACATATTATGCGTATGCAACCTGCACCAGCTGCAGTCGCTATCTGCGTTCATCGTGCGAATTTTTTTTATTTTTGTTTTGTTTGCCGGACGCTCGCGATATTCGTATCTCTGTATATGATATTGTGGTCCGAGGGAATAGGGAAAGAAAATGGAAAACGAAACGGTATATACATAAAATATAGCCGGTGTATATTATTTATTGTGTATTTGTGTGTATGTATATATGTACCCATAAAAATCCCTTCGGCGTTGCACCGCCCCGATGCACTCTGTCGTATGCAGGTGCTGCACCACGACGACGTATATTATATAGACGCATAAAAAATGTATACGGCTGCGTCTGTGCTGCAGTTTGCAAATACATATTTTTTATTATTATTATTATTATTATTATTACCCTACAGCAGTGCCACCCCGTATTTAACCACCAGTCTGCTGCCTCCCGTTTTCCTGTTATAGTTTGAGTACGCGGATGCTTATATTTTTACGCCAAATACATAACCGTGTGAGCCCCTCCCCCTCTCCTCGAATGATCTGCATGATATCTCTAAATAAGTTATACAGTTAATAATAATAACATTGTTTAATAGTGTTAGTAGAAAATAAACAGACTGTAGAAGAGACTATGAAAATAACGATTTACCAACTTACCATTCATAATATTGCGCTACACCTGTATAATAAATACTTTCAGATAGTGCTAGAGATATCCTATCCATCATAGAGAAATATGATGTCTGTGTAGAGAGTGGAAATTAAATCGGCCAAAATATCAAGTGCCGATTTATATCCTTCGTCCCATACGTGTATATTATTATTATTAACATCTTATAATATACTTTAGTAGGTACTTTACGACTTAACATATTAAATACAACTGGACGTGGTGACTTTAAAACCAGTCTGATTTTAAAACAAGATAATGCTCTAAAAATCTTAATTTAAAACGACCGTGGAGAAATATCAGCATGGGGTTTGACTTCCCACGTGCATTTTAGATTCAAAACAACTCAATTTTCAAATATATTTACCATCGAAAATATACTGAGTTATACCTACACATTGCAGTACACGGCCCATACTGGCTACTCCTAAACTATACCTATATAAGTGTATGGTGTTTTTTGTTTTATTTATTCTTCGAGAATGGGCACTACTCAACATATTAATGTACAAGCCAAGACTTAGAAATCAACTTTAAACATCTTTCATATTCCATAAACCATATAGTAAAGTATTTAGGTACATAAAATAACTGTTTACGTACTTTATACAATTAATACACAAAGGTCCCCTAATTCTACCTATTGTGTATTTATGTGTAATTACACAATGTATATTTGGAATATAATGATAGAATGAATTGAAAACGATCATGGTGCAAGTACTAACAGTAACGTGCCTACGTTTATGATCTCCAATAATATAATATGATATACCTACAGTCCATCGTATTTTGCAAGCTAGTAAAATCCATTGCTTTGAGCTTTAACATTTCAAAACAGTATTAAGTAGTTTTTTGTGGATAAAATGTTATTTTCTAAACGAGGTATGCAATTATTGTCAATTTATATAATCGATCACAGCCATCCAGAATAAACAAATACAATATTTAACAATAACAAATCAAATCAAAAATTAATAATAATAATGATAGTTCCGGACTTGTGTGGCCGCAAAGAGTTACCTAAATTTTTCGATTTAAATAAACAAAATGTGCCTATGTCGTTCTCAATGAATATTGAGTACCTACCTGTATTCGGGCCACACCTAAGGTAATTATGTTTTTTGTTTGATTATTTCGCTGCAATTATTCGTTATTATTAGTTTCACCACAATTTCTCTGCGTTTTTATAAATAGGTACGATATGTAGGTGTATGTAATCATCAATCTGTAGCTATTACAATCGCAGTATATATTACTATACACCTTTATACGACATCACGTACCTATTATGCGTACGGGTGGTATTGGTATGGTATATAAAGTTATCCATCAAATTATCGTAGTAAAATAATATTATAATTTATAACAGAATACGTGCAGATGTTGATGGCGTGGACCTCACCTACCTTCTATTTTATAATATATGTACCCGCGGTGTACATACTTAACCTAACCTATCGGTACCCGACGACCACGATGACAATATCTCGAATATTATTGCAACCAGGTGCACGAATATAACTGTAGATTTTTTTTCTTTTTTGTATCTGCTGCAGTTTAGGTCATACGTACAGTGAAACGGTCCACAGCGCATTTGTTAACTCGCACGCCGTGGTCATTGTATATACAGGGTTCAAAGTGGGGAAAAATTCCAGAGAGGACTGATGGCTCCGTATAGTTTTAAGCGTCCCATTTATATAATTTTATGTATAATGTCTAATGTGTAAAATCCTAATTTGTTAAAGGGGGCGCTTTTTAACAACCGTCAGAGATGAGGGGACCGGGTCCTCCTGCGTCCCCCCCCCCACTTTAACCCCTGGGTACATAATACGCATATATAAATAGTCGTAGAATGCAATCCGTACTGGTTTTTTGCCATGGTTTCTCGACGATGTGTAATAATGATTTCGGCGTAGGTACCCGACGTACGTTGTTTATTTTCGACGATCTCCCAATGTGTATCAAAGTTCTACTGGAATTTGCAATTATTTTATTCACATAATAATTTACACTGTTAATGAAAGCGTTATGTATATTATATATTATCCGTCGGCCACTCGAGGTTTTGCAGACCCAATAAAGGCATAATTATTCAATTTCCAAACTATTTATTATTTAACAACAATATAATATATGTATGATGAAGTCGTTTCAATGCAGTTGTGATTACGATTTACGGCTTACTGCAGGCAACCAATGAGATCCGTAAAAATAACATTAATAATTATTATTATATTGTGTTTTGTGCATCTGAAAATAGATAATTTTTTTTTTTTGCAAAAATCCTGTATACTTCCTATACACATACTTGGCCTAAAATCTTGCGACGGGAAACGTCTCATATAATATATTAAATAGGCATCGACGATAGACACATATTTTATTCTTTATTGGATAACGAGTCTTATAAGGTGTGTCTTCACACTAATCGTTATTACCTGTCTCAATAAATTGTTATTGCGGACTGCTGCAGCGGTGGCGGTGTAATGTCAAGACTCGTTTTACCTATATATAAAAATATACTTAACGTTTAGCGGAAGGGGACTTCGCGTTGTATCCAAAGTGGGTAAAATTAATAAACGACTGGTTCTTACGCTGCATCGTCATATACTCATATAGTTCTCATAACAGTACCTGCGGGTATCATCTACAATTACGCCTTCATACGCCTAGAACAACGTGTAAATAATAAGACTCAATAGTGCGTATATATATTACATAATAATATTATGATTTATGAGTTATTTGTACTCGACATTTAATGTAAAAATAAAAAAAATATAATAATAATAATAATAATAGGTACTGTGTATAGTATTTCATAATATAGTATGATCGGGGTTGAAATTGAGTATAGCTCATTCTGTTTTTTTATTCTTAAAACATTTTTTTAACTTAAATGAATTTTTTTTTTTGAAAATGTTGATTTACCTAGTTCAAAACTGGACCGAGTAGTTTTTCATTTATAAACATAAAAACATTCCTATAATAAGGATAAAAGTTTTTAAAAATAATTTTAAAATAAATAAAATAAATGTAATATTGGGTCTAGTATATTTACTATACTATTAGACCAGTTTTAAAAATGAAAATAGTGAGTAAATTAATACCTAAAATTATATAACTCAAAAACAACTTGTTCGAATTTTGAATTTGATACCTACGCCATAACTTATGGAAAATTATATCCGCTAAATAATAATTTATCAAGGAAAATAGGGGTTTCCATTTGAAAAAATGAGTTTGTACCTCCATAGGGGAATTATTATTGAATAATAAAAGGTGGTAATAGCGTAGTTGGTGATTCTCCCTGCACCTATATAAAAATAAATGTATGCATTAACTGATATACTCAAAAACTACTCGACCGAATTTCACGAAAATTTCAGAGGCTGCGTGTAATGTTCTTAGAGATATCAGGAAAGTTTAGAGAGTAGTTTGAACTTCGTTAGAAAATATGCTGAGTTCTATAGGTATATTCAATCCGTGACAGGTCAAATCAGTTCACAAAGTGTAGTCCCTACCCTACAGTTCTATATTTAGACGTTTTATAAAAAATATTTGTAAATGCTAATAAATCCATTCCCTTCCAAATAAATAAATAGGTATAGGTATCGACGTATATAACTTTGTTCGTTTAAATATTTGTAGTCACGCCTTGTAATAAATGTTTATTAACACTTGCATGTACACTTTCCTATTCTGGACACCAAAGTTGGGCACAGTGTACACAATTTCTAAATGCATAATGCACAAATCATACACTTAAGTTTATGTGATACGAAAATGTTACATAGGTACTATTTTAAACTGCAATCACCCTTTTTGGCGTCATTTTGGTCACGTTTCCCGGTACTTATAAGCTCCCTATAAGGTCTACTCTTTTTTTTTCAAAAATTATTATAATGACATAGCGCATGTATCTCCACTTACAAAATCACGCTCTTAAAATCGTTTACTCATCCAAGTATTTAAAAATAATCTAGTTTTGGTGTATTGTTCATATATTTTATTATAATATATATATATATATATTAATATAATTAAAAAAATCGATCAGCATGCATGTAATTCGTTTTGAAAATAATGAGATTTTGAATTTTTTGAAAATTATTTTAACGAATTCAATATAATGTTAATTGTATGTTTTTTGTGTTCAAATTTGTTGAGTTTGTCGTCGAATCGGAGTCTCTATAGATCGCATGCATCACTCGTGAATCGATAACTAACCTTCACAATTTTACATAGTATCAAATTATGGGTTATGCGCTTATATTTTTTTCCGTCACACGCATGCTTATTATCGATTACAACTTTTTATAACTCGAATTCAGTGAAATTTCTTTGGTGTTTATATTTATTAAAATTATTATTATAGAGCACGCATATAGATATGCTTAGCCATAAGTATCGACCGGTATGCGTTTGATGTTCTTTATTTATAATCAATTTGGAAATAATAAAATAACGAAATATAATGCACGTATAGTAATAGATGATATGTCATAAAATATAATTAATGTATGATTATATTACATTATATAAAAATCCATTTTACTGCTATTTTAATAGTAGCACTGTCAGGGTTTAAAGTGGGAAAAAATTTCAGAAGGGACTAATGTCTCCATGTAGTTTTAAGCGTTCAGTATATAATTTTATGTATAAAATCCCAATTTGTTAAAGCAGGGGACGTTTTTTAATCGCCGACAGAGGTAGGGGGACTGTGTCCTCTTGCGCTCCCCTTTAATCTCTGAGCATTTTTAGCTATAGTCTATGTTCACTATTATAATATGGAGAAATTAAAATGTTCAAATTAGAATAATTATAATTTTGTCGAAAGCACGTTGGTTATATGGGCCCATGGCCGTAGAAATGGGGGAAGTTAAGGGTTTAGATCTCTCCCGGCCTCTCCCTCTGAAATTAACAAATCATATTTTAAATTTTAAAATTTGCTTGCTATAAAACGTCTTTTTTAGTATAACCCCCTCCCAACACCCCAAAAAACCTTTTGCTGGTTAGGTTATAGCGTTCAATGGTCCGGGTATTCTTTTGGAAGTGAGACCCCGAAGCTGATCATACAATATTTTACAGATAATAATTCATTTTTATGAAATAAACGCGCGATCCCGTTATTATTCGTCCACGTATGTATTTTATTATAATTATTATCGGATGCTCGACCCGTACGTCATATCGATAAATCTATACATCCGACCGCGACGACGTGTCTTCGTGTGTCGGAGTCATATCGAAGGCGGTGCATTCATCGATCGAGTGTTGTTCGAATGCACTCGCATTACCGTGTCACATATATGTGCAGCAATAAACTGCAGTCGAAGAACGTGTCGAATTCCAATAGACAATGTCATTAATAATTATCGGTCGTATAAAATAATATTATTTGTCTACATAATAAAATAAATACAGTGTCGTATTGATGTAGGTATAACACTGGTGGTCGTCGTCGTGTAGGCCAATAATAATTATTATTCGTTATAATATGTGTTAAACAGCAGTAATACGCAGGTATAATTGTACAGTGTGTTATCAGTTCGTCTTATCTCAGGGTGGGTACTTTTGTTTCTTTAAATGACGTGTTTTTTTTCATCATCGATTACCATCGACCGGGTGGAAATTTGATATTGTGTATTATACAATTATATCCTGCAATAACAACGCAAACAACGGCGTCGTTCTATGGACTTAACAACTAAAAAACCGTGTACGGTGCAACACTATGTACGCCTGCGGAAAAACATCCCGAAGGGTTATCCATATAAATAATAATGTTTTTTTTTTTCGTAGTCGTCGCTGTACGCAATATACACGGGCCAGATGCTATGTATGTATATATGTTTTTTATACACAACTGAGCGAAAAAAACTGGTGAAAAGAGGTAAAAATCAAAATCGTATAAAGCCGTTGTGCAGCACGCGGAGCTGCTAAGTACACAATTAATATACATCACCTGCCTTGACCGAAAAAAAAAAATAATCCGACCCCCAGGGTATTTAATTATTATGAAAGATATACAAACGATTATGACGGACCACTCCCGCTCTTGATGGCTAATATACCTTTCGGGGATTTCGTGTGTTTACATTAAATTAATATCAGATAATATCTCTGAAGATTATTAATAATAATAAAAATAAAATACACAAAATAATGCTATGCCCGGATATATAATATATATATATATATATTGCAACCGTCCCATTATTTTACGATAGGCACATAATATAATAATATACATCGTACTATTACAATATATACCTATGTTACATATTATTACTATTATTATTATTATTATTATATATACGTATATTATCATATTAATCGGCCGCTAGACACGCGAGTGACGACCTTTTTCACTCGTCCTATCGTTGTTCGAATGTCGACGGACATAAAATTAAATTATATTCGTTAATGGACTGGCGCGAGTTTTATTTGTTTTTTCGTCATTTTATAAAATTACTATCTGCGTCATAATAATTATTATATTATTATATGTTCTGGCTATCTGCAATTCCGGTTTGTATCGATAAAAACGATAAACGCCCAATTCTCGGATAGGATAGTATACATGTATATATATATTATATACGTGGGGGTGTCTGAAGTAAATAGATAAAATAAATAACTGATAACCTGCACAATTGAGTGCCTATATAACCATTTATACTTAATATAGTTATTTACACTCATTACTATATTTTTTGAAACGAAAACGCTTCAGACGTCAATTTCCAATAATTTTGATGTTAATTATTTTAGTCTTGGATTTCTGGATTTTAATGTCTTCGAAACAATCAACTTCACACAACAGGTGGTGTGTCAAGATAAGCGAAGTATTTCTTCAGAAAACAATGTATAATACAAACACGTTTGGTTAACCGCTGAAGTTAATCTAGGGACATGATAATTTTCCTTTAAAACTTTTTTTTCTCAAAAACTCGTTTCCACAAGAACACGAGAACAAATCAATTGAACTATATTTGCATGATACAAAATCTTGCAAAACCTTTTTTTTTTTTGAAATCAGTTCCCATCAAATATTCTTAGTGATAAAAACAACCTTTATGCAATTTACGTTAACGTTCGTTCAAAATTCTGTATCAAACAGTTGTTGGAGCGATATTTTGTCCCTTAACGGGCTTTCAGAAAATATAATATTTTTCAGTGTTACGAGTACTTACATCAAAATATGTTTGGCTAGATCAGGGGTCTTTTCCACGATCTGTGGAGTGATGAAAACGAGAATTGGCACGGGTTCTGCTGCAACTTGGATGGAAGAATCATACCTTACAATATCTTCGGAATTTCAGATAGTACTTTTCAGAATGTGATCCATGCACGCGAGACATGTGAGCTCTACGTGGACGTATAAAATGATGACTGCATTAAGAATCACGGGTATAGAAGTATTTTAATGAAAACGGATGGTGCGCATAATGAGGTGAACTAATTTTTTGGGAAAGTATATATATATATATATATATATATCATGATTATAATATCTGTTTTAAATGTAATAATTATGCACGAGATAACCGGGTACCAGTATATATATAATAATAATATGACTGGACGTTATGTCGGTTACATTTCCTGAATATACTATATTGTATTAAAATATTTATTTTTATGATAGGTATGTAAAATGTACATTATATGTATAATATTATATTGGGCGATTGAGACGCGTACGCATTCGAGAGAGACGAAAAAAAATTGAAAAGATCAGACGTATCTATATAGTGCATAATATAAATAGTCCTGAGCAACCTAACCTAACCTATAGTAGTTATAGGTAAGTTGGAACCGCACACACACACACACACACACACGCATACATATATATCATAATCATATATATTGCCCGACGTCAATCTCCCATATCGCAGCCTCGGCCGGCCAGCAGCACCTATATACCTCGTCGTCGTGCTGGGTCGTGGGTGTCGTGGGTGGCCGCCGACAGTGTATTTATAATATTATAATAATATGTACGCGCGGCCCGGGCATTCCCCTTTGGCACGAACCTGTAATTTTTTACCATTATTATTATTACACAGTTTTTTTCGCTATCTGTTCGACGCGAGTGCCCGCCCGGCGCATGGACCCTAATAACCGAAAAGTGGCGCTCGCGCTCGCATATATATATGTGTGTGTGTGTGTGTGTGTGTTACTTTGTGATTTTCGTGAGGTACGTATATTATCTGCACGATGACGTATACCCAGATAATATTATATGGGATACCGCGAAAGAGTGGGGAAAAAACGCACGCACACTGCACACATACGCGCGCGCACTGTAAACAGTCTGCAGCGGATCCGCGTGTAAGAGGACGCGGCGGCGAGAGAGCGGAGACGAGGAGGCGTGTACAAACAAAAGTTATACCGGTGGCAAATCGCAGCCGCCTCGAAGACGACTATACTCGCACACACACACACACACACACACACACACACATTTGATATGTGTCGAGTGTATCCTCTGGTGATGCAGTGCTGCAGGAGAGACCACCGCCACGATATGTACGCGATGCGTTTCAGGTCCGTTGTATTATTATTATTATTTTCACTATGTGTATATAGGTACCTACGTATTATTATTATTACTATTATTATACACGTCATCGTGCGAGATATACACACACACACACGCGCGTTAACGAGGGCACGTTTATGTCTGCCCGTTGTACCCACCGCCGGCCGTGCAATAATGGTAAAAAAAAACGCTAGTACGACTCCGTATATAGCCCGGGGCGTATATATATATTATTAATGTGTGTGTGTGTGTATGTGTAAAAGTAGGGCTGTGAACCGACCAACGCATTCCGTTTTTTCGCTTTTTTTCGCAGGAGACTGCAGCACAGTGCATACTAATACTTTGTATATTATGACGCTCGTCCTTTCTCCATGTAATATTATAATAATATAATTATAATGTGAATATATTTCACTCTAAAGTAATATGTCGTTGTCGTCAAAAGTATAAAAATGTTATTGCAACAAATGTTATGATTATAGGGTCATTCTTTGCAAGGAAAAGAAAACATTGCTCTTCTCTCGGAGCTGAGCACAAATCGTGAGTGTCAGAAGACTATAATTTAGAGTGCAACGATAATTTGCAGCATCTGAGATCATATGGGCGTGTGCAAGGGTGCAGCAGAAGGTTCACGTAATGCATCTGCAACATTTTTTGGGCCGATTAATTGGTTGTAGGCCTATGGACTATGAGCCACCACAAGTTTCCAAGCTGTGACAAGCTGTTGAGACAGACGTTTTGTAGTTAGTCGTGTAGGTCTGTGTTTGCATTTTATATTTTTATCAGTGGTTACGCTCTGCGAGATCAGTGTCGAAACGAACATGGTATTTGAAAAGCTGCAGTTGCCTTTCGATTTTTTGATTTTTTAGGGGTGGGTAAGTGTGTTAACACTTATGAGAAGTTAAAAGAAATTACTAAATAATGAATTAAGTAGGCGAATAGTACTCGTGGTTATTATAAATTGTCTGTAGGAAGGTGGGCGAGTGGTGAGTCAATTTTAGATTGCTCATGAATTATTTTAGGTTCGTTTTGCCACTGTGCGTCTGTGCACCATGATATTTTGCATTCTGCGCTAATAGTTAAGTGTCAAATACATTTTTTTTTTTACATTTTCTGTAACATTTTCATGGGTACTTTATCTGGGACGTGTGCTTTTCGTGTTTGGATTTTTGTAATTTGGCGAACATCGGTGTGAATCCAATTTGCGTTGTTTAAACCCTCATTTTTAAATTAAAAATATGTAGGTAGTGCGTATATAATCTTAAGAATGATGCTTATGTATAGGGTATGAGATAAGAGTCTTGCATCCAACCAACTGATTTTCTGTGGAATGTGGGAACCCATAAGGTTAAACATGTGAACACAATATGATCAATGTCAACGTAAGTGTAGATGTAACCATATCGCACACGGGTTGCGTCTGCGATGAATACGAACATGCGAAATTTGCAGCGTATAAATATAAACGATTCGACCAAAAGAGTTTCGCTGTCGAAATTTAATATAACGATCGCCAATTTAATATCAATTTATTATGCGTACTGCTCGTAGGTGTGTAGTATAGACAGTATAGACGTATAGTAAATAATAACATCTGAAGTCGCAAAAAATAACAAATCGATGGACGAAAACACGACTACGTATACAATCACTGCAAATAATATTAATTACGTTGCCATCGGACCGGTTGCGTTTCTATTATACATGAAACATAATATATTATTATTATTTTTTAAACTATACATCAGACACCATATTATTATAATTTTTATACTGCGGACATTGTGTACCTCGCCCGGGATGACGTGGTGCTGTGTTTTTGGTGGTCCTCTCTACGACGTACCTATATACCTGCCTATATGGTACCTGTACATGAACATTATTTTGGTTACCACCACGAAGTGGCGGGCGCGTGATTGCGCTGACTGCAGAGTATACACATGAAAAAAAAAATCGATTTCGTAAAATCAGTTATTACCTAGGTATAGCTGGTACCTACCATACCATACCTATACATATATATTATAATATATAATATACAACATCGGACGTGTCCGCCCCGTTTCGCGCCGGGCCGACGGCGACGTTTCGCACGACCGTTTCGCCTCTTGCGAGCGTTGCACAGAATCGACACACGATCGAGTGTACCGCGGATTTGCGTATAAAATATAATGAGCGACGAGCAGTTTTTTGACACGCAGCCAGCACAAAGTGTGAACCTCGTGCGGAATGATAATAATAACAGTTTTGCATATTATACGGCCACAGGTGAGTATAAATGTGTGTGTGTGTGTGTGTGTGTGTGTGTGTGTGTGTGTGTGTGTGTGTGTGTGTGTGTGGGCAATACATAACGTATATATAATGTGCGTTTAGACGGATAGGTTTACACGGCGATTCTTCACTTCGACGTTCACACAAGACCCCTGCACGGCCTTCGGCTGCCAATTATCCTCACGTCCTCGTTATCCTCCCATAAATAAATAAATTACCCGTTCCCGTTTCGAATTTTTTTATTTTTCATCCTTTGACCCCCGCCACCCGCTGACGATCCCCCGACACACATATTGTATCCCTCTTTATACCTACACCAGATTCTTCGACATTCCGAAATTACAGGCGTCGCGTCAGTTGGTTTTCATCACGTCTAATCGGTAAGGTCCGAAAACACACAAGAAAACAAACAAACACACACACGCACACTCAGATATATACCTATATAATATATTATACGCGCGTCGTAAACAAGGAACCCGATGATTACACGCGAGTATAATAATTATTATAATATATTACACGATGGTAATATATATACCCACACACACGCACACATACACACACACATATATATATATATATTTATAAGGTATATATTTATTATACGCGTATATAATGTGAGCCCATATACTATATTATATGCGTATACGAGAATATTATTATGTACACAATATATATATACACGTCGAGCTGCTAACACTCCCCGCAGTCACCATTTATGACGATGCGCCACCCCAGCATCCCGGCGGACCTCCCAGAAGCTCGTTATTACTCTGCCAGCACCACTGGTCCGTATTTTTTTTTTTCATTTTACCTACACGTATACCTACATATTTTCGTTTCTCATTTTCCTCCTCCTCTCTTCGTTGCGGCGCTCTATCTCTCTCTCTCTCTCTCACCGATGTTTGTTTTTTCGGCTCGTTTGGGCGATGCGAAACCGTCAGCACGACGAGATAATAATGATGATATTATTATTATTATTATTATTATTATTATTATTTCTTTTTTTTTTATTATTATTATTTTCATCGCCGTCGTCGCCCGCGAAGAGACTGCAGCAGTGTATAATAATAATAATATTATATATACCGACCGTAGCATCGCCTAATACATAATATAATTATTTATATAGACGTGTGTGTCCCACGTGCACAACACCCGGCAGGGTGGCTGGCTACAGACGTAATAACCGTCTGTTTAGTGTGTATAATATTATAGGTATTTTCATCTCTCCGGTTAGGTTACCTACGTCGTCGTTACCTCGTTTATATAATAAGACACGCCGAATTAAATATAAATTACACGGTATTGTAAATAAGAAAACATTTCCGTGTGTCTATCAGGCGTAGGTATCACACGATTTATTTCGACCGGCCCATAGCCGACGACGATGTAATAATATTTTATAAGATACTATCCATGTATAAATATGTATATTTAATAATATTATGTACGTCTCTATTATGGAATACCGGGCTGTCGGGCTCACAGATATACGACCGTAAAATTATCATAACACAAGTGATAAGGATATAATATGCATTATTGTAAACGGGTGTAATAAATAACAAAACAAATTGTAATTACCACTCGATGAACCCTAATTATATATAATATGTATATGTGCAGCAGTCACATACGATTTGGGTACATAATAACGTACATAAATAATATTTAAGTGTAACACGTACACTCGAGGGCGACATTCTGCTCTAACCTTTATGTGCAACAGGTATAGATAGGCGCAGAGCGTAAAAGAAAAACGTAGGTGAGTACCCAATCTCCCAGTTATAAGTAATACATATTTTAAAAAGTACTAGCCTGCAAAGTGCAAACATGGTGGATATTTCGGGCACGGACCAGTTGCGCTTAAAAACTAAGTAAACCAATCGGGTTGCTTATACTTTAGAAATGTTTATTTATTTTAGGCATGATATTAGAATAATCTACTAACTATTTTTTTTTTTTTTATTGATAAAATTACCCTCGGCCATAGAGATACAAATATTATTTACATCGAGAACTTATTATTAGTGATATCAAGACAAGCGTGTGTACACATTTATAGAATTTTTTTATATTTTGTTTGAAGCTTTGATTTTATGATGAATGTGATGGAGGCTGCGAGTGATCTGTTGTGTCCTAGAGATTCTGCAAGGCATTCCAGAAGTTTTGCGATCGATCTTGCAGGTTCGGAGAAAGAACGACATTCCGTCATTATGTGCACTAACTATTATTGACGTTCATTCTGTAACAATTGAAAAAATTGACGAGCTAAGTGTTTTTATTAAATCTGAAAAACTATTTATTTATACATACTACGAATACGTTTATATTATACACTAAAAATATACTGCACCCCCTTTCGTCTTTACCCTATGGACACGTGGGGTAGGTGTCTAGGCCCTCCAGCCAAATGAGGGTCCCGAATAATCGAGGTTACAACTTTAAATTGTAAGCTGTAACGTATTATTAATACGACCGCCTATAAAAAAATAATTCTAAATTCTAGAAAAAAAAGTAGGTAAATAGCAAAGGTAAAATGCTTAACAACTACCTAATATATAGGAATCAAACTAAATAAGCTTTTGATATTTTTTTTCAACTAATGTAAGCCCACTAAAAGGGCCCCTAAACTTCGGTTGCCCACGGGCCCATGCTAAGCTTCAGACGGCCCTGATTGAACCTAATATTATAAAATTATATTATAATTATAGTGATTTATATTATTAATGTCCATGTCCATTATATTCCAACAAAAATATTGTTATAAATTGTGCTATTGAATAAAATGAAAATTTACCTTAAACAATGATTGAGCTCAATTATTGGTCGTTTTAAGCGCAATATATTGGTTATCTCCCGGATATTTCACCTTCGAGACTTGCGTAGGGGTTTTTTTTACAACTCGTGTTACAAGTATAGTTACGAGCACGTTTTAGGTGCTCGGACGTTTTACGATATTTTATAGCGTTTATTATTTAATCAGAACACATCCTTAGGGAATAGTTAAAAATAATATACGTTCGTAGCGTGCAGACCGAGTAATAATAATAGTAATAATATGCGTATAATATATAGTACACACGCATTTCGCTTATAATATTATTACAATATACATAATATAATATATAATATATACGTGTGTTTATGCGCGTGTAATGTTTTTAATTCGCTCCTTGTACTTAACGCCCATAGGCATCGAGTATATTTATGCGTTCACGCAATCCCGACACCAACGGATGGATTTAACGAAAAAAAAATTATATATATCATGTTAACGTTACTGAAAATATTTAAATTACACATTTGTGAACACGAGAGACAAGAAACTATTATGCAAATACGATATAATAAGATAGGTTTATACGCACCACAGATTTTTAACACCTTTAATATTATACTAAAGTACATATTATTATAGCACATTAAAAACAGTGTTACAGTATAGGCTATGAGTTATGTGTTAAATTAAATAGATGAATGATGAAACGCATTTAATCAGCGGATCTGCCGTACCAGTCTTACGCAGCTTTCGGTGAAAGTGAAAACTACCTAAATTAGTAGTTTAGTACAATATTAGATCAATTATTTTAAAACCAAACAATAATTATTCAAAGTATACCTACGTAAAAAAAAATAATATGGACATGCAAACTGCACGGTAATAATATTCAAATACTTCAAACAATATTGCGTTTCAAATCGCAATAAAAAACCAAAAGTTGAACCAGTCGTTTAAATTGAATATTAAATCTTTCCATGATATATAGGTATAAAAATAAACAAACCCACTTGTATGATTGAAAAAAAGAAGTGTTTTGACGATCTTATTTTTGTTGGTAAATTTGTCAAATCTTTATTATTTCTAGAATGGGGGTGACGTAAACACTTCAAGCTTTATTTGTTTTAAAAATATTACTAGTTACAGCGCATATTGATCAATATTTATATAGTATAAATATGCCCACGTCAAAAGACAGACGGACTGCAACTACATACTATCTAGGAGTATAATACTCGTAATAAGGACTATTCTGTTATACGATAATATTATATTAAAAACCACCGTATTATACTCGACAACGCCGGTGTATTAATAAACATTCACATACCGACTTGATTATCACAGAGATACACAGTTCAACAGTTGTAAAACCATATTATGGACCGCTTTTTTGAAAAGAGCTTTTTTTTTCTTTGTTCCATAATTAAATATTATTTAAATCAGATTTCGCGGTATCACCACAGTGGATCAGTTAGATTGGCTAGAACCCAATTTATATATACATACTTATATAACATCATATATATACAATATACATGTATAACACATCGTACACTTGACGTTTAAATTTAATTGGTGTTGAACTATATGAGACGCTAACATTTGGTCCTAGATTTAACACAGATTATCAATTATTATTAGACGCGTATAGTAACGTTTATAGCGCATAGTGGTGCCTTAATTGTAATAAAACGTAATACTAATAGTCGCATTGCATGTTTATAAATTAAGGGCATCTCGCATCTACTAGTATACACATATAGTACAACTTAAATATAATTTGGATAGAAGTGAATTTGATATGCACAGCCTATAGCCTAACCTAATACCTGCCACTGCCGGAAGAGGATGTGCTATTATATTATGTGAACCAGTATTTTTGACATCAATGTAAAATAATATGTATTTTGGTGAGCTTAATAAAATTTAAGGGTGTGAAACTGAAAACCACCCTCTAGAATGTGATAATCTAAACAGTAAATAAATATATAAAATATTTATCGACAATGACAAAAAGTTAAAAAGCAAAGAATTACTAAAACCCGACATTTTTAAGTCGAAAAATTAAATTCTGTCCACATATAATAGTTACAAATAAGTAATCTCTGCAACAGTTATTATCCGACATTGAATAATCAGGTAGTAGGTACCAACCCATATATTATTAGGTATTTTTTTGAGTACCTATTCAATTTACATAATTACATTAAACTAGATACTAGGTGATTTAACAAACGAAAAATATAACCTGAAAATAAATTCACTGTACGTTATTCCCCGAGGGTAAGTGCTTATTTACGCAAAGTATGAATAATATCACACACACATGCAGTTTAGTTACTACATATATAGGTACAACACGATAAGATGGTGCAGGTCGCTGTCGGGGGGTGAAATGAATCATAAATTGTTCACACTGCGACTCTCGACATCGGACACGGGCATTACTCACGGTGTATAAAATTGTAATTTTAATTTGAGTTTTTACGATCGTACGGTTTAACCGGTATCGCATGCCCGCAACACACGACGCCTGTACATATTTTATGAGAGTGTGTGAGTGTGTTTCTTCAGTTTCTCGTTTCTATTATTTTGGCCCGGAAAATCGTTTAATTATTCAGAAAGCGTCGGCTGTGTGCGGTGTAGTCCGACACCGCTACAGCAGCGTAGGTATATAATATGTGCCAGAGTTATTATTATTATTCGAAACAGCGTGAAGCGATAGATAAAACGGTTTTTTCTCTTCGCCGCGGATTCGTTCCGACACGAAAATAGAGACGTAGCTAATACAAACACAATATAATAAAATGTAGTAATATTATTTTTCTGTGCCGTCACCGCGCCACGTTGAAAATATTAAGCGCTGCAGTGCACGTAAATTGCAATCAGTGTGCATCGAAGAAACTCGCGGGTGTGCACAATATAAATGCTCATATACTATACACTTATTGCGGAGACCTCGCACCAGATCACCAGTACGACCGGAAGCCTTTGTGTCAGTGTTGATTTCGATTTTTCGCACACACAATTAATTATTGATAGCAATAATATGCATTTAAACGATCCTATCGTACCTATCGTCTCTGATCGACGCCGCGGAGTTGTACATAATATTATAATAGGAGGGTACTTGCCGATTATTAGGTGCGAAGACTGCGATATTAACAAAAACATCACAATACCTACCCATTAAATTGAACGACAATACGCGTATTATAGTTCTATCGTATTAATTATTTTACGTACCTATATATATATAAGTGCAGCGATCGAAAGCTCATCCGTCGCACGGACACCGTCAATTATTATATACATACCTAACGAGAGAAATTTGGCCGTCCGAAAGATCGTGGAACGCGCGGCGTCTGAGGTCCACGCCCCTCGCGATCGCGGTAGGTATATAATATTATACCTAGGTATATGTATGCACGACAGAACGGAAAAAAAAATTAATAAGAAATTATCGGCAGATGGTGGCTGGATGCGCGCGTATTGGCATCGCGTTCGACAGCAGTTTACTTTGTGTACTTTTCTGAAAGCGTATATTATATGTATGTGTGTGTGTGTGTGTGTGTGTGTATACTTAACCGTACCTCATAGAGGTACCTTCCTACCGGTATAGAAAAAACGATGAAAAAAAAAACACCAAATAATAACATATTACGTGCACCCGTAATAATATGAGGTATGCGGACAGACACCTGCTACGGTGTGTGTGTGTGTGTGTGTGTGTGTATAATGCAAACACGATTATAGCCGTGTTTAAAAAACAATAATTACAACTTTTGAGTCACCTGTGTGTGTGTGTGTGTCTGTTTATCTTACCCGCAGGGCCAAAACGGGTTCCGACGTGGTGGCGGGCGGGGTGCGCGAGAGGATGTCATAATTTTCGGACAGCCACCGGTTCGTGGTTTATATTATATGATTATACCTGGTACGTATAGGTATAACGACCGAATGCAATAAACGAAATAATCGGTTAGACGAGTGTACGATATTACAATATTACTATCCTCGAAAGTGTGAGCAAACAAAGACTGCAACATGACTCGGGTTCGTCTGCAACAGCGACATTTTAGTATTTTGCAAAATGTCTAATGGTGATGATCATAGGCGGAAATCCATTACGATTTCGGGAAGGGCTTACATTCTCAACATCAACGTGAGCCCCGGGGCTTCGATCCCATCGCACAACTAACAAGCTGTCTGTTTTTGTAGGGTTAATGGGATACTTGGGGGTCTAAGCCCCTCAACCATCCCCCGCCGCCAATGGTGATGAAATCCCTCGTAAGTTAGATATTACAGTTTCGTTCTGCAAATCTGCATTAGGTTTACCTTATACCTACCTACGAGTAAACCGAGTCGTCGAGCAAAGAGGGTAGATGCATATTTATCGGCGCGTCGTCTTCCGAGAATTTGGTACTCCCACAGTCCCACGTAGGCAATTTAGAAAATCTCATTTATTCGCTCGAATAGTTTTTCTTTTTTACATAAGCGTTGAAGATGTATTTTTTTCAAAATCATTTCCCATCGTATAGGTCGCTTCACGCAGAAACACGAAAGTTAAACAACAATATCAAGTATACGAGAGAAAAGGTTCCAATTTGATTTATTTTCTACGTGTAAAATAATATATCTATAGACTATAAGTATATTAAAATACCATTTTTTTTTTTTATGAATTTATTCTGTAAAGACAAAATTGAAAAATAAAAGTCAAAATACAGCAGATGGATTCAACTGTTACGTCGAGCGTCTGTAGATCATCAGTAGATTATTGTAGATAAATATAATGTTGTCTGCTTGGCGTTAAAACTAAATAGCCATATTCTGACCTACATATATGTATTATAATGCGTATACAGTATACACATTGAAAATTGGTAAATATGTGTATAATAGTGGCCTCGCTGAATTCGGATAGGGTGTGTAATGTGTATCCACCACATGAGGGAATTTTCGGGGATAATCGTGTTTGTTTTGTAACACGAATTACCTGCAAGGTATAATATTATATATAATATAATATATTATATAGTTATTTCGTTTTGCCCGGTCGGTCCGGATCTGGGTGATTAAAAACAATTGGATTTCAGAAGGCCGCCTGACTTAATAGTCGAGGAGGATCTGTAGTCGGGTTAGGTGTACACGTGTATGTATAGTCGTACATAAAATGTAAACAAGGCGTACCTAATACCTATATACTTGCGTGCCTATACGTATACAATATGTATGGGTAGGTATACGCGTTATTGAGAACCAACTGTTCGACGCTCGTTATCGAAATGCATTAGTCGGACCCATGATATTACACGTGGCGTGTATAATATGTTATTAAATCGTGTTGTAGTGAAAAAAAACTAATAAAACAAGAGAACATCTGCAGACCGCCGTGGAGGTTTAGCGACGAAATTCGCGAAAGAAAAAAGAAATCGGCGAGCACGCGATAATTGCAGAAAAACGATGACGGAGGACCGCCGCGAGGAAAAACAAAACCTTCGAGAACGTCGTCGCGGGGTCCATTTCTACGCACCCCCCCCAAATCGAGAACTTTCAAATTTCGTTTGAACAGTAACACTGTGATAATGAATGTGCCGATTGTTTTTCTCTCGGAACACGTACCTATACTTTTTTATACGAAAAACGATGATAATATTATTTGTGTAGACAACGCGCGTGCGGGGGTGCCGTGTAGACGCTGAGGCAGGAATTACGAGCGAACAAAAAATTCGACGACCGAATGCACACGATTAAATCCCAAACATCATGTGTGCTATGATATATCGTGCCGTTGACGTGGGTGGTTGGAACGCGGCTACCGAATCCCATGTATAATATAATATATACCCACGTTGGACGGTGTGGGGGGGGGGTTGTAATAAGTAGCATTATACACGTATAATAGGTATACATATCATCATAACGTGTACCGTATCGTTTTGGGGTCCGATTCGGGTATACGCATAACCGTCGAGATGGTGTGTGCGTATAGTAGACGACGACGATCTCGCGTGGCAGCACTGCCCCTCGTCATCGTCGGGCATTGTTGTTATTTTGACTTTTGAATTTTGATGTAGTGCCTACCTACTACCTACCTACCCGTGTATAATAATATTATATAATATAATATGTGTACCTATACGAGCATGTTATAATTTATAATAATATATACGCACCCGTGTCGAGCATTGTATATAAACGGCTTGGAGCTGCCGGCGAAAGGATTGCAACGGTATACACACGATATTACAAAAAAATATATATTACCATATTAAATTTTTATGTGCGAGACAGTTGAAAATTAATACTCACTTTAATAATAATAATTATTATGAGAAAAACAACGACGACGACGACGGCTGCATAACGGGAGATAATGCGCGATGCGTTTATAGTATTTGTTCATTATTATTATTTTACATATAGCTGCAGTTTCCCGAAAAACGTATACTTAAAAACACAACACGATACATCATGTACACACAAAACAACAACAGGTGTACGAACTATTTAATATAATACTGCAGTTTATCAAAAGGATGGAAGATCGTGTGAAACATTATAATATTATTATATATTATATTATAATATTATTAGGTATATGTGCATTGTATACTGTAGTATTTAAAAACTAAAAAATTATATTCAATGTTAATCCATATATTTTCCTTTATTAATCTTAAAATAAACATTGACATTTTTTAACTTTTAAGCGATTTTCTGAATCAGCTTTTTGCCCACGGTTACTGCTGGAAACCGGACAGTTTGGACGAATCTTTGAGCAGAAACGCTGGTGAAAAATCGGGGGTAATTTCTATTGCCGTTTTACAGACATATTGCACAACATATGACAACAAGAGGATTTGCGGTGGACTGTCAAACCACGATTTCTGGTGGGGACCGATCCTGCAAGGGTTCTCGTGGCAGGACCACGACTACGGCCGACTCGGCCACAGGAGCAGGATCAGGAGCTGTAGCTAGAAGATGAGTCTGAAAATCAACCATTGCCGAAAAACCACAATCATGGAAATGCTGTCGAGTCCGTGAAAAAAGTATTTTTAAAGAAAGCGATATCTTCTATTGTACCTACGATATATTATTTTTTCTTTTCCTATATAGAAATATTAAATATTATACATTTATATTTATGGCCAAGCGTTGACAACTGGGTGGCCCATTGATGGCCACTTTGCGGCATTTCGGCCACAGTTACAGTTGCTTAAAAAATATCCTGCGAGCTTATATAAGCCACTACCACGGTGGTGTTATTCAGAATTTTTTTGGAGGGAGGCGGTTACAAAAAATATTTTTATAAATTTTTTCTGAATTTTATTTGACAGTGAATATCTTGTTATTATTCAACAATTTTTGGAAGGGTTACAATCCCCTAACCTCCTATGGATGCGGCACTGCACGACAATACAGACTATAATTAATGCACTATTTCAAAACGTTATGTATTTTATGTGTATGCGGTACTTACTACAATATACAAGTCTACAATACACAAGTGTTTCCTTATCTGTTTCGCTACTATACGATTATTGTGAATTGATTATGTAGAAGACAATAATGAAGATAATAATTAATATTGTCATACAATATAATAGTCTTTGGATGCGATTCGTGAGCTCGGAAACAAACAACAAATTTAGCCATGAGTATCTAAGTATATCTAGTGGCCATGTAGTTTGCTATGAACTTAATATAATGCACTTCGCAACGAATTGTTTGAAAGTCAACTAAATAATTAGTACTTAGATTATCGTAAAATAAAAATTGTATTCAAAGTTCGTTACAATGGTAAGCATTATACCGCGTCGCGTATCTATATAGGTATAAAAATATAATGATGAGAGACTGTTGAAATCGAAACAAACTTTCTACTGAAAAAAGCCATTTGATCGACTGGTAAGATATTTTCTCACCTGTAAATCGTAATATCTTCGTTGACGGGACTAAACCTCCTATATGAGTCAAATTTATGATTTTGAGGTTTTGGTATCCTTAGATACAGGAAAAAATAAGCTATTTATTCTCCCATCAAGTCTCCTATGTGCTAAGTGCATCGTAGAATTCATGAAAAATAATTAACTCCCACGTGTTGCCTAGAGTTACCTGCAATAAATCGTTTATGATATTATACTTCCCATGTGCCATCTCCATCGACAAAAAATCCTCCGAAGTGTTATCGACTATAAACCGTTTATGAAATAACTCCTGTGTTATTTTTTTTATTTAAAACGTTCTTTGTATTTCCCGAAAACTATACTTTTTTACATACGTATAGGAGGTTTGTTCTTGTCAACGACGCTATTATATCATTTATCATAAATGGTGAGCTATCTATAATACTCACCACATGATTATATTATGATACACTCAATGTGCACCGTTTTTTACTTTCCGACCGAGCGAATCACACATACACACAAAATAATAATAATAATATGATGTGTATAGCGATCGTTTAGGAAAAAAAATTAATAATATCACAACGATATGACCGAGATGAACAGCAGTTTTTCCAGAAGGATAAAGTACCTACACTCGGCTCGTAATATCTTAAGCCGCCGACTACTTTGGGCGGACAACGGGTCGCTTTGAAGCGGGGCGGCGACCGCAGCGGCGCTCGCGCGTCGTGTAAAAACAGACTTCAAAGTCCCATTTTGCCGCGGCGGCGCCACACACACGGTTTTGCCGCCTCGGGTTCCGCCGCCGCCGACAGGATTGTTTATTGCGTGCGCGCCCGTCGCCGGTCAATACCGTATTACGATGTGCGTGTGTGCGTGTGTGCGTGTGTGTGTGTGTGTGTGTGTGTGTGTGTGTGTGTGTGTGTGTGTGTGGCTGCGGCGGAAGCAGATATATATATATATATGTGTGTACCACGATGGACTCTCCTCTGCGACGACGATGACCTAATGAGGGAACGCGTACACACGAATAAATAGGAAAAAATAAATGATAATAACGAAAAAGAAAATAAAAGCATACCCGACGTCGTCGGCAGTATTATAGTTGTCCTACACGTATTTTATACCGCATGAAATCAGTAGGTTGTAGTATACACGGCGCACTGCACGACATAATACGGTTGACAAATAAGACGGGTCTCGGCCCACGGTTCGTTAACGTCGCGTCTTCCCTTATTATAATATTATAATGCCTCCTCCAGTATAATATAATAATAAAATGCACAATGCGCATACGGTGGTTTTCACCACCACCGCACACTGCACCGCTCTGCACGTCATCATAACGTCGTAATAAAAACTGTTGCACACACACACACACACACACACACACACACTGCATTTCACTCAGTGACAGTAATATAATAATTCGGCGATGGTACCGTATATGCCGTACGTATATACACTATCATCGTGATTATGTTTTAAATAATATCATCATTATTATTATTATTATTATACCGAGCACCGGCGGAAAGAAGAAAGATGTCGCTCTGAACACACGCGAGTTGTTATTATATTATTATTCTCCCATGCCTCGGCGAGACGATGATCGCAGTCGTTCGGCTAATATCCACAACATAAAGGAGCCCGTTGTGCCGCCGCCGCCGCCCGAGCAGCCACCGTCGCAGCTTATCTCAAGATGCGAGAGCGATCGGTCCTGTACGCATATTTATATTATTATGCTCTCTCTACGCACAATATTATTATTATACACACGATAATATTATTATATTATTGTGCGCTCACGTAGACCCGACCAAGCCATTATATATGCTCCGAGAGCGCACACATGCACACACATGTCCCGGAAAATATTATATGTTAGTGGGTACGTTTTTTCCTCCTCGCGGTCGTCATTTTTTCACATCGTGTAATAATATCGTAACAGCAGTGCGTATAATACACGTCTACAACTCGCACAGTACGATGATACGTATTAAATTATTCATAAATCGTTAAAGTCATTATATTGATGCGACCGTGCGACCGTTTGTCCTGAGTACTCGTGACACCAACATTTTGGTTCGGGAGCGACATTTATTCAGTTTTCCCATCCCCTTACACTGTAGACCCGCGCGTAGTCGTGTCGAGGTGTAGGTCAGTGGGACATATTATTTTTTCTTCATAATATAGTCTCCACGCGCAATACAATATATATTTTATAATATGGCGGGTAGTTTTTTCGGTAGGTAGTAATAAATTGGCATCACCTTTCCCGCCTAACTCGTGGACTCGTTTACGAGTGACTTTACAACACCCATATTTAGTGAAAACGGGTGGCTTTAGAGTTGTGCAGCAACGAGCTTTTTCCATCAAATCAGTTAACTGAACCTAAAGTTGTGAACAACGCCTGTTCGTAATTATAATTATACACAGAAAAAGCTTAAGTGGATAGAACACCCGCATTTAATGTAAATAACTTTTATTCTCTTGAACTTATGAAAAATTAGATTGTAATTAATAGTATATTATGTTTATTGTTCATTTTTAACTTTAAAAAATGTTACGTAGCGACAAGAACAAAAGTTATAGCGTTTCTAGTTAATTGCATTTGTCAGCTACAGCTGCTTCTCGCCAATATATGACTATAATAGTAACTATGTCTACGAGGCGAAAAGTGTAAAAGTGTCAAACAGCATTTGTTGATTTGTTAGTTTGTATATTATTTCTTTTAAATTTCTTTTAAATTTCTTAGAAGTAGTTGATGTAATTTCTAAATGTCTTTGTGTTTGTTTGAATTTATTATTTGTTCGCAAGACATAGAATTTATATTTTACCAGACATAATAATAGTGAAAATTGATTTTATTTTAGACTATAATATAATGCTAAATTGCTAAGAGTTTGTACTTCGTACATAAGTAAGCTTGTAAATTGTACTAAATATTATTTGCTATTCATTTTTACTCTTTTCAGTATTTTAAATTTGAATGTCTTATTTATTCACCGTCTTACTCTATCCCGTTCTTCTTAACTACTCAATTTAAATCTTTCGACATTTAATTAAGTTATAGCTGTAGAAAAGATTTCTTATTAACTTTTGAAAGTTTAAATTAAAAATATGAATTAATAGCTAAATGAGAAAATAACTTATAACTTGTTCAACATATTTTTGTTTCCAGTTGTAAGAGGGGTTTATTTTTGTTTAAAATACAAACTAGAAAGCAATAATCTTCTTAATAACCTACTGTTAAAGCATAGCATACTCATTGCTCACATTATTTTGATTAATATTAAAATAATAACTTATATCAGTATGGACACAATACGAATATATAGTATTTATAATATTTAGTAGTAACATGCAAATGTATAACAATACAATAATTAGTAACACACGAATGTATTAGTATTTAGTACATAATATTTATACATACACGTGATGAAAAAATGTCAAATGCTTTTCTGATTTAATAATATCATATATCATTAAAATAAATTATTTAAATGGTTATGTTTTAAAAGAATTCATAGATGTAATTTGGTTAGTTGTTTAAGCTATGCGTAGGTACCTATAGTTTCTAAGTTTTAGATTTAATATTTCATATAAAAAACCTAAATCCATGGAGTGTTATCATTTGTGATGGTAATAATATATGGTGTTACTTTATGAATTAAGTGAATGTTATTTAAATTCTTTTTTACTGCATAAATTAAAACCTTTGTTTTGTGTCAATGATGATAATATAATGTTATAAAAATATTCCACGACATTATAAAATATAATATAATACGTAATTCCGTCTATTGTTTCCATAGAGATCCGGTAAAGGAGGCGTTTTCTTATTTATCATCTTAATTTATCTTCCGTTGTGAATAATAATTATTACGATATACAGTTTACAATAAACTCATTATACTTTGTGTGCCATATATTGCTATATAGGTGCTGTAGAGTCTGAGCTATCAGGATATTTCCAGATTTAACGAAAAAAAAAAAAATAGTAATAATGTTTATAGGCACTTTGAATTATAATGTAACATGACACATAGAAAGTCTAAACATACAAAGCGTAAACTATACCAATAATTATTATTAAAGCACACCCAACCATAACGGTTTATTATCATCGACATGGCACGATTTTCTAGGCGATTAACACATATTATTGTGTTTCAGGCGTTAGCGTATAATATATTTCAATCTGTGTTAAAATGTATTAATATCATCGAATTTGCAGCGTTTACGCCCCGCGTCATGTGGGTATAGGTACCTGCGTTTACTATAGGTACCGAGTGGTAAAATCGGAACCAGAACGACACGACTTTCTATAATTTATATGCGTTACACATTATGAGACATATTTTTTAGCGCAAAACGTAGGTGGGACTTCCGATACGTGTTTCTGCAGCTCGCTTTATTTCACGGGAAACAATCCGGAGAGAGTGTGACCCCCGTGTAGTTTCCACAATGCTGCAGGCTATATCGGCTATGCGCAGTGTATAATTTTTGAATACGAAGGGTTCGCGATATTTGAAACATTTTTATGGATTGCAGCTAGGTATACCTCGGTATACTTGGTATGTGACACCATTTTATAATGTGTAAGATGCGGTACTTATAGTATATTATGGAGGAACAAACTAAACATCGTTATCATCATTCGGTTGAATTCTATAAATTATTATATATTAGGTATTATTAGGTGTCCAATTTTAGTATAATATGTATTACAGAAACAAGTACTCAGGTATATTATTTCTGATCATTCAATCTCTATAGATCTATATGCGATAACGTATTTTTAATAAATGGTATGCGTGTTGCGAGTGTCTGACTATGACAGTTTCAACATTATTAAGTACGAATGTACGATAAGCGATTTTGAACGATTTTACATTACTTTAAATAATATTAATATTATAGGGGTGAGCACACATTTCATTTGTCGAAAAAAAGTTTATACATGGATTATATTATAATTCAATATTATAATGTATTACAGTTTTGGAAAAAAAAATCTTATTTTTTATAATGATGGTGCTTAATTTTGATTTTTGACAGCCTATATACTTATTTTACTTTACAATCGGAAGCAGAATATTGTTTTATTTCAAATAATGTTTTTATTAAATATCGAATATTTTAAAAACACGAAATATATAGATGAGCGGAGAAGTTGAAAACACTCCTCGCCTGCATTTCACTAAACTTTTGTAAGCTTGAAAGAATACTAAAGAATACTATTTGTTCAATAGCTGTTTATATTTATATTTATCAAATCGTTTAAAGTATTCTACTTCCAATTATTAAATTAAACGAGTATTATAGGTATAAGTTGTTATCAACAAAAATACCATTTGCAAAAATAAAATTTATTTCTATCAAAAATAATATATTTAGTAAGTAATAAGTATGATACCTAATTATTTCCAACTTTAAATAAAAATACATCATTTTGACAAACACATAAATTTACTTAGATGTTGAGAGGTTCACATTAACTTCTTAATTGCATCGCTCATCAGTGACATACCTATGTATAGACAATAGATTTTATACCTAATATTTAAAAATGCATTTGGGATTTTTGTTTTTTTTGTTTATCAATTCAAAATAATTTTTAATTCACATTCTAGTATTCTCAAACCTCGAATTGTGGATACATAATATTATTACGTGTTTACGCTCAGTGAATATTTATTTTACCAAAATAATGTCATATGCTAATAATACTAATATCATCAATACCTAGGTATATAGACATTACACGTTGCGACCACCGTCCAAAAAAATCGGTTAGGTAGTATTTCTTCGGTCGTATCAAATGCAGACGTCCTGTACATAGGTGCTCGGCGTGGCGTGGTCATCATCGGTTTCGAGTAATCACATTTTTTTAATTTAAAACAAAACTTTTTTGTGGGTACCTACACAATTGCAGGAAATATCATGAGCTAATTGAAATTATTTCCACAATATTTCTATGAGCGCACTTCACAAATAAGCTCAATATGGGTACGTCTAATGTCAGTGATTATTATATAATAGGTAAGTATACATAATAAACGAAATTCGATTAGCGATAAAAACAATTTTTTGTACATCATAATACTTACCGAGTACTGTAAACGTACATAAATAATAAGAGTATAATATAATGCAAATAGTAATTGAAATCCGTGAAAGTAAACAATATCGGTCAAGATGCGGTTCAGGCATAATCCGGGGCACGGTATCGTGACGATTTACCATAACCGTAGTTTAGGAAACGGGTGTATAATTTCACGACTAATCCAATAAGCGTAAATCCAATAGCTCCGGGTTAGAGGTTACCGCGGCTGTTGTGGTTGCGACCGTCATCGACCACAATATAATGATCGGGTTTTAGTGCAGTGAACTTTATCCGCAGGATGGGTGGCCGCCCATTACGGAATCCTATCTATGTATACGATGGATATATATACTATTTATGCATTATGGTATTCAATCGTCCAATTCCCATCGGTGTATACATTCATCGTTGTGTTGAACTTATTATTATGATCGACGAGAAAACAACTCAGTTTGCATCATCTATATCGGTGTATCTCGGTTGTAGTGTACCTCGGTTCCTCGGTTCAAATATCAATACAGTCCTTGGTATGTTATATGTGGTTCAAACTACTTTTTAAACTTTCCCGATATCTTTAAGAACAGTGTCTACATTTTTTTGCCAAAATCGATTGTGCAGTTGTTGAGCCTATGGACAACAAATGGATCATATAAGAATCATTTTATAACACTCATATAACATGTTTATTCGAGGCCATGAATGTGACAATTTGGTACTTTGATCTGTCCGAATAGCGAACCAATAGCAAAAAATAAATGAACAAAAATGGACAAACAAAAACATTTTTCAATTTCCATCTTGAATTTAAAAATTGTTGTAAAATTGTAAAACCTCTTTAAATTGCAAATTTCGGAAAATCTTATCTTAGGACACCACTTTGCGCATGATGGTGGTACGAAAGTACCATCGACATTTTTAGTCTCTATAACTTCTATAGTCTATTTTATCAAGGTTGGAAAATTATGAACACTCGCCACAATAGTAGTGCTTTGCAGACTAGGTACCCTGAAATTTGCGCAATTCCCAAAATTTTCCATAATACTAAAATGTAATATAATATTGTGGATTGGTGTGGCGGGGTATTTGGCTTTAGTTAAAAACGTCTTCTGAGTACCAGCACCGGCCGATGTGGCTAGTTCCCGGATAGGTGACCACCCGGGTTCTTAGTGACAAATGCTTGCTACAAATACACGTGTTCCAAATCAACCTTACTCTCCCTCACAGTCAAAGCGTGTGATAGATTTATGAGTTGCCGATCGCAGTTATGTTTATGCGACTTAGGTGTAGCTTACAAAATAAACAAATCTCGTGAGTTTTTTAATATTTAAGTGAAAACACATCCAAGGTAGTACCTATTCGTGATACGGTTTAAACGAGAATTCGAATTTCATTCAAAAGTGCAGTGAGATGCGATGTTAGAATACATTTATTTCATATAGGTCACTAAAATATGTACATATAATAATATTATGTCATACACACACACACGTCGTATAACAGCAACCGCCGAAAATAATATTATAACCCTGAGAAAGTCCCCCTGTCACGTGACATATTTTATTAGAGTATCATAATGTTAATATAATAATATCGTATTATTATTATTATATATTATTATAAGCGTCCGTCATACGCCGTAAGACACGGCGGCGGCTCGCATCAGTGTAATATTAACATGGTATTATACAGGAAGAAATTAGTTGTGGGTTCCTCTAACACACACACACACACACACACACGCATATTATATATATGTTCACAAATATAACGACCGTTTAAATTTAATTAGGGCTTTCGGCGTCGTGTCTTGAACGAGTTCTCACAATCATTGTATGCACTGGTGTATGATGAGCTGCAGCTATATATGTATAATATTATACATTATGCATATAACACACTATATATTATATGCACATTAATAAAATGTTATATTATATATAATATTATAAACTACGATAAACGCACATCGAGCGACGAGCAAACTTCCGCTCACTTGCCTGTTTTGAACATGACGATATTCTGTATCAAGGCATGAAAACTATTCAAAAATTGCAGTTGAAAATCTATAAAAACCAGCTAAGAAATCAATGGTGATATCAAATCAAATATTTTTTCTGATGATATTCAAAATTTAAACTGAAATCGAAAAAAATCAAATTCAATCATTTGCACTAAAATTATTATGGTTTTATATTTTTAATATAATAACATAAAAATCAATTAAACATTAAAAAAAATTATTTAATTTTAAAATCTCACAACTGGCTGTAGGTTAAGATGTTCATAATTTGTATGGATAGTTATAAATAACTAATATTTCTTTTTCTTAGGCTTGTTACACAGCCGCGGAAACTATGACAGGTATCTCGTAATAATTAATCAGAATTTCAAAAAATGATGTCAAAACTCTAATGAAAAATCATAATAATACAACTAAATTAACATTGTGCAACAAAATAAAATTCATCACATAATATCAGTGTATATTATTTTATATTTAAATATGAAAAAAAGGAATGTCGATATGTGAAATTGAAATTAAAATTTTTCATTTCGATTTCGAGCCCTGTTCAACGATGCATATAATAATAAGACAATAATATAATGTGCAGCGTACATGTCGCTTCTTTGGAAATTTTGTCGTCATAAAAAATAATACCATCGTCCTCGTCACCCGGTGCTTTCGTACACTACGCGACATCGAAAAAGCAACGAAATGCAAACATATGTGTAATTTTATCGCAGGTATGAGTATTATAACATATTTTGCAGCAATGTCAATTTGAAGATCGTATGTGTGCATATTTGCGATATCCTCGGCAGTACTTTAGCAATAATAATACTATTCTGTCTTATTTCCACTCATCTTCTCGGCTTCACACGTCGTCGTACGATTTATTATTTATTATTATTTACGTCGTGTTTTTATTTGTACCTATAAGTATACACAAGCAAGCGTAGTATGGTATATGCCTAAGGCAAAATATACATCAAGTTTTTCGGCTCTCTGCCCCGTTGTCCATCCCGGAGCAATCAGCTTCGGGACCATATAAAAATGTGCCCCTTCTCACAGAAAGTATAGACTAAAAAAAACGAAGATCATTTTTTGTTAACGAATAATTTTTATCACCTATGTTGTATTATTCAACTGTGGGATAAACTTTTTTTACACACTTATAGAGCGGAGGGATATGATAACCAGAGAATAATAATAAAGATTGTGATGAACAACGTAGTATAAGGTTTGTTTTAAAATCGCCGATGCGCATTCAGCGTCAACACAGTCGACTGTTCTCTTAGTGGTTTTCCCTCCCTCCGATTGACCTACAACATTAAATATATGGTCAACATATTATATTGATATTCACCTGACCATGAGAGAGAATATTGTGACTGCAGTGGTGTAAATTGGTTGTAGCTAACTTTTAAGTATTGTTCAGCGGCGGAGGGATTCGAAGTGTTTCTCCCATTGGTGCTGTTTAATGGATTTGGAGACGATCTGTCAGCGTAATCGTTAGCTTTCATACTGCTATGCCTCGGTACATAGTCAATAAGTAATGTAGGTAATACAATATAGATGATAATAGATATAACCTATACAGTATGACGTGCTGTTTTGCAACGACGTGTCTGTGTATTCCTTCTACGAGTGTTAACATACATCGAAAAACATTAAAAATATATTATTATGTAGCAGGTTTCGGAGTTGCAAGCATAACGCGTGTTGCGTCACCCGCGATGAGATCAAGAAGAATAATATACAATTATAAATTACATTATATTATACGGTATCGGATGTCGAGATCGCCCTTTTCGTGTGCGCAATAACATATTATATTGTTTTATACGCGAAAGCGGTGATTTATGTGTATACAGTTTCGTATGCTTTGGGTATCGAACAATTCGCTAAAATATATGATAATTCATATCAATACCATAATACGCGACTGTTATAAATTGGATACGGAACAATTATTGTTGGGGTGAGAATCGTTGCGTAAGCCACGTACTAGTTTATAACAACATATTATACGAAACAATCTTCTAAACCCCGACTATGGACCTCTCGTCGTCGTCAAGACGATAACTAATCTCACTGCGGCGTGGTGTTTAAAATACTTTCGTTTAAAAATTCGTAAAAAGTACGTTATAATATATACACATCATAATTGAGTATGGCTATAGGTATGATTGTATGAGTAATAATAAAAACTGTGTTAAATATTGCTGTAAAATCACTATAAAGATATGTTAGGATATTCCATTTAACGCATGCAAGTGCCTCATCGAAATTTAATCAATATTATAATTATTTACAGTATAAAAATAGCCCTTAAAATTGTATGCCCGTCAAGAACATGTAACGGCCAAATATTATTATTACGCATCTATTGAGTTTCAGTGTATTTGTAAGATGATCAATGCTCAATATTGATATATTCACTATCTAGGTACTCATAATTTATTATAAGACGAAACCAATAAGCTTTTCTTTGCAGCGATATCGTGACTGAAGAAACTGAAGAACTAATACTTTGCAAAAAATGCACAAACACTACAACAAACTATAACTTGAAGGTAAGTACAATTATTACTATTATCATTTAACCAACAAATTGTCATTTTTGCTAACATTTAAGTATTATAATTAAATGTAAATTATAAGCTGGACAATCAAAATATAGTTGTATCGTTTATAGTGTGTTACATTGTTTAAACATTGTAGTAAAATATTTTAATTTTTTTTTAAAAGTACTTTTATCTAAATAGGTTCCATTAAAACTACTAACATATTTTGTATTAAACAAATGTATAATATATTGTAGATAAATCCATGATAATAAAGAGTATTTTATAACTCCAAATTGGAATTCAGAAGTGGTCAAACAATTGTAAAATTATATTAAACTTTTCAGTCAACATATACATGAACGCATTTGATAAAACCATGTGTATTCAGTTCAGCTTACTTTTCAAAATTATGATATTTTGTTTGAATTCCATTTAACAAGTATTTTACCCTAGTCGGTTACGACAACAGTTCTACAAAACGATTAAAGATTGAAATAAAATAATAATTAACGAATCGTTAAAATATTTATAATTTTGACCGGCTGATAACTTCTGCCGATAATATTGCGTGGTTATAATATCGTATATACCTACGCATTATTATTATACTCGGCTCATTTCCAACCCTAAATAAAAATATATGATTTATTATATTAGATTTTACACACAGCGTTCAAATGCCAAATAGCATCTATATAGCAGCGCATAGTAATTGACACGTCGCGTTTACTCTCCACAGGGTATAATACAGTTAATACCTTCGCTCGAATTAAAATAATAATATGTATTATTATATTCTGAATTAATAAACGCCTTGCACGCCATCCCGATGGTTCGGCATATATCGGGACTTTTGCGTCCTATTGCTAGGACCGGTGCATCGGTGCAGCCGCGGATGACGTTTATCTGCTGCAGTACCCATACAATACCGACTGCACTGCCTGTATATATGATACAGGTAAACTGCATACACACTCAGGTACTGAGGTACGTAAATAGCAGAGTGCGGCTGGCCATCGGATAACTCGGGCACACAACCCTTCCCGCATTTACCTACCTACCTACCTGTTGCAGCGTATCCACATCCGCCGCCGCCGTCGCCTCATCAGCCGGCGCTTTCGAATGCATAATAACGTATTATATGTTATTATTATTATTATTATTATTATTTCGCCGTCGTCCGTTTGTCGTTTTCACGACGACCGTTTCTCAACGCACACGACGACGACGACGTCTGAAACAATCGGCTGGCGGCGGCCTCGTCGTCGGAGCATGTGGGAACACGCGCGATCGCTAGTCAACCGGAGGCGCCAGTACGAGATCAAGACTCGCCGATACGGGCGTCCGGCCGCGTATGCTGGGCAATAAATAAACGTTATACAATAATATATAATATGCGTCTGTGTGTGTGTGTGTGTGCGCGTGTATTATATATTCGGTTCGGATAATGTAGTCTCCGGTCGACTTTCCTCCTCCCTCCCCCCCCCCCCACCTCGTTCTTTTTGTCGGTGTCGGAGCGCCACCACCGAAGACGCGCTCAACTCAGGCGAGAGCCCGACAAAGACGGAGCGAGTATAATAATATGTGCACACGTGTAACATATATATATATATAAAATATATAGGAAAAAGATTATAATAATATTATATATATATATATACGGACGTAATACGCGCGCAGCATCATGTCGGACGGGAAGGAGGAGGAGAGGGAGGGAGGAGGAGAAAAGCGGATCGGAGTGCGTGACAGATATTATACGCAGTGGAATGAGAGAGATAGAGACGCGATGGATACGCAGGTTGCGATCACGAAGCACACACCACACGGCTCGGTGTGGTCGGCGGGCCCCCGTACAAGCGTATGCCCAAGACGACCCCCCACAAGCATTTTAAATTGATTATCTATACTCGTGTTTTCAACGTGCGCCGCCGGTGCGCCCCCTCACTCCCCCCTAAACTCATCGCGTAGTACCCGTGTAACGTATGGCCGCCGCCGCTGCAACCATACACGTCAGCGTGTAGCCCACACTCATAATATGATATTGTATTATATACAGGGCGATTGAATTGTCGCGAAACCCGACCATGGGAATTGTGATATTGTTTGATATTTTTTTTTAACGTCCGAGAACATACATACTACAGGCGATTGAAATAATCACTCTGCATAAAGCTACGTGTAGAATTAACTCAAGCCGCGGTGTTCAATGCATTACGTAATAATATTAATTATTATGCTGGATGCAAACCATAGGAATTAGAAAAAATAATGTATAAACAGGTGTGTGTGTGTGTGTGTGTGTGTGTGTGTGTGTGTGTGTGTGTGTGTGTGTGTGTGTGCGACTGTGCGAGAGGTGGTCCACACATCGTCGTTGGCTCTCACCAGGTACTTGTAAAATGGTTGGAAAATCTCGCGTGGGAGTGACAAGCCATTATATAAAATCATAATTTACATCGCATACATCGTGATCAGTAGGTACCTACGCGTTAATATTGCGTTCGTTTCCCTCAACATAAACTTTTTGCAAACCTATGGTAGTTACAGTAATCTGTTAGAATTTGTTCACCCCGACTCAGATTTTTTATGATTTCGTTGAGGTCGGAAAATCTATTTCCTCGTCATTTGACGGCGTTTTTAGTTTTTTACGTATCCATTTAATAGAAGTGGAAAATGTTTTCAAAGTATTTTAGATATAAATATACATATGTATTTTATAATAAATTCCTAGGATTTTCGTTAGAACATATTATTATTAAATAAGTCATAATTTTTTGACATATTATATTTCCCATGTTTGAAAGCTCTTTTGTTATTAGATATTAATACATATTAATATAGTGTGGAATTATTGTGTGGGTATACATACTTCATAAATAGAAATTTATAACTGGCAACCATAAATAGAAGTTTGTATTTTTAACTTTCCAGTATTATTATTTTTTGCATTGTTGCAACTATTTTAGTGATGTTAAATTAATTTTGAGTAAAGACGAACAAAAATCATAAAAATGATGTACCAAATAAAAACAATTTTCGGAAAATTGTTGTCGGGGCTGCTGGGGAAACTTGTGTTTAAATATTGTCGAAACAAGCTCGCTCGCAACATGGTTGTATAAGTTTTAGCGTCTTACATACACGAGTCATACAATGGTTATATCACTTACATATCATTATCCGTTTGCCGTGTGTGCATAATAATTGGTCAGAGTATGAACTTTCGACATTATTGCATGGCCTATTACAGGGTGTAACGATGGTTACGTCGTTACTTATACTTTGTCGCCTAAATATGTATAGCCAGCATGTATACATGTACATATATATCTTTATATACCTTATAAACATAATACCTATATAGAATATGCTGACTAGATATATTGAGCCCCTCCCGTTATGATACCATTGTAAGGCTACGGCCAAATGCTAATATTATGTAAGGGTACGGCTGTTCTCCGTTCTTCGCGACACCGTCACGTGAATAGGAACTCCGGGCTGCCAATAAATTAGTTGTAAGTACATTAAATGTAATTAAATTATATTTTAATAACAGTTTAAATCAATCTGTATTCATTTGTAACTATGAGATCCCAACATTCCTGCTACCGAGCTACGGACAAATATATTCAAAGGATACACAATATCTCCTCCCTGAATATCTTATATTTAACTGGTCTTCCCCGACCACGTTACAAGGGGCTTGATAAATAAATTGACATTTTATGGAATGCCAATAGCCGTGAATAGAAACAACTATCAGTGGATAGAAAAATTGAAAAATCACAACTATTTAAACACGGAAGGAGAAATTCATAAAGGTGATGGTGTCACTCATTTTCGTCTTCTGGTGGCTATAATAAAAGACTGAATACACAATATTGTACTAATGTTTATACGAAAACTTGACTATCCTAGCTACAACTGAAGTCTGATCAGTGCAATCGAAACGTCCGATTAACTCAACAGATTATACCCATGTGGCAAAATGAAATATAATGATTTGAAAATTGTATTGATGGTTATTGGTTATTGATCGACTTCACAGCAACATGCGTGTTGCTTTGGGTAATTTATATAACAATTCTATAAAAAAAAACGAGTAAATAATTATATGAAAATTTGGATGTAGGGGTCTTTCCATACTATTGAGTTTGAAAATCAGGACATCTCTAAGGTGTATTTTAATGGGTAAAGTACATTTCCACCAAATGGGCGATAAGTATAAGCACATTTTACCTTTCCTGACATTTATCAATACCCGTTTTCACTAAAAGTATTTGCATATAAGTGTCCTTATCCACCAATACGAGTTTCCATAAAATTAAATAATGACAGCGACTCATGACGAACCAGTGTAATGCCGCTATTAATAGAAATACCTATCGGATCTAATTGTGTAAAAACGAAATAAAATCAGGAATCAGCCAAAATCTTATTTGGCGGAAACGGAAATCGGCGGATACAGGCAGAAAGGTACACTTTCGGTGGAAACGCGTATTCTCTACCCCTACAACTAACTACATAAAGACGTAGGTAATGACGGAGTTATAATTAACAGGATAATACCATTAAAGTCCTTTGGGATGAAATGCTCAAAGCCTTTTGCGAATACCGAGTATCAACGTGTCTACACATTGATAATCATGTGCTTGTAAATAGATTACGCAATATTCTCGTGGTACAAAATACATATAGTAGGTACAATAATGTATGAATATAGATACCTAATATTGTTTCGATTTCCTATACCTAGACCTCCTGTAAGTAGAATAGAACACAGATTTTCATACTACACCTACTCATTACTCATAGGCGTGCTCACGGGAGGAGCGTGTCGGGCGACCAAGTATATTTATGCATGGGTGCACTGCAAAATGTGTTAAATAATCTTCTATCTCGAATCACGGCTGATGTTAATGTGAATTACATAATAATATTATCTTTAAATGTACAATAATAATTGACAGCCGCAGACTGTGTTCTTAATAACAACCAAAAAATGCATCGAAACTCCCCCCCCCCCTAATGTACTTCCTAACTTAGTATGGTAAATTATGTAATACGTGCTAATTGATATTTCTAGCTCTCCCTTCTAGATTTTCAAATGAATTCACCTCTATGATTATTATTACATATATTATTATTAAAAGTCTATGATGCACGGAGAGCGCATAAAAACCAAAACGTAAGTATTCTTGTAAGTCACGGCAATGAATGAATGTATACCTCCTACGACCTACAGGTACCACGACAGCGATATTATCCAACCTGACAACCGACTGGGACCGTGGCCGCAAAAACCTCGTGATATTAAGTAATAATATATTAGAATATTATGCTAACGAGACAGTAACGACCTGCACATATTATATACATATTAAGGTCCGTAGACTTACCGCAGTCCATTAAACTCGATAGTTGTACTGGTTTTTTTTTATTTTATTGCCTATATGCTCACTGAAATTCGATAGACAGAAGTATTATTTATTTATGATTACATATTTATATGATATTTTGTAACGCGATCGGTGTGCGAAATAATTACGTTTCCCTTTTAGCATAGTATAATATTGTAATAAAATACACCGGAATTTTAAATCATACAATAAAACATACGTATTACACGATAGCATATCCAATATATAATGAAAAAAAAGAATAAATATATTATTTAATCTGACGTAAGCAGAAAAAAAAACAAACAACCGTCGTCGCGTCAACCGGACGTCCGGCCTGGAAAATAAAGTACTGAGATGCTCGCTGCCGCAACGTCCCATTTGCTCAGTCGATACAATTTAGTAACATTATTTATAGAAATATAATGCATAATATTATATGATGTATTATTTTTTTAAATCTCATAATTTCGAGCAGACGCGCAAGTCTGGAGGCGATCATTAGGGCACCATACAATCGTTATAATCGTAAACACGGATTTGTACAGGTATATAAGACGCCGCGTTGTTATAGACGTTCGAGTGAAAAACAACATAATATAATATTCGTTAAATATATGAATACTAAAAAACGATTGTTATCGATCGATTATTATGTGATGATTTGTGCGTTATACATACGTATACTGTCTATATGTACGTGTAGCTGCTAATAAAGCAGGCTGTTGATGGGCAAGCTATAGTGGTATATACCGCGAGGATGTTATAAATTTACAATAATATAGGTTTATAACGCGGTAACATAGGAGCCGGATATTATATGTATACCTGCATAGTAGCTAGCGTGCTGCGGTTACGAGGAGGCAATATTATTTTATTTATGTTTGTTATTGTTTTATATAAAAATCCACCGCCAAAGAAGACCACCGAGGTTTCCTGACGTTAAGTTAGTAACCCACCGGGTACCAGATAAATCTCGTTCGCGTATACCTATGTATATAATATCGTATACGCATTATCATATTATACCATTATATAGTTTACGGGTCGGAAAAATGAACATGTTATAAATCACGGCCGGTATTATCATGGTAAACCACACATTACAATAATATCATGAAAAGGGCGCGTGTTAAAACGGCAATAAATTGTGTATACCCTAAATACACGCGCGTAAAAACCTATTGTCAAAAGCGTATATTATTATGGTGAACAATTTACGAGAAATTTTCGTACACCCGAAACAATGAAATGTTTAGTCGAAACAAGAGCAACACGACGGTAATCAAATTAAAAACCTTTTTTAGAGCGTATATAGAAACTTATATACGCACTGTCTTGTACGAGTTTGTCCGAGCGACGATATGAAATTATTTACATTTTATTAATCTCGTACTTCCTCGGAAGCACGTGTTCTATACAATTATTGAGAACGTTTAATATATTATCGTGAAATCCGATGGAGATCGTTATTAAGAGTGTATTAAATCGCTTAAGCGCCTAGTAATTAATATTATAGATACTATAGTTATCGCTCATGTCAGGACGAGCCGAAAGCCGATGAATTTATGACCAAATTATTAAAATAATAGTTTGGGTTCCCACTAATCGATATTCCGTATAATATACTTGTTGAAAGTATTGAAGTACAAAAATGTAGGTATGCCTATTTATTGAAAGTGTAAATGTACATGTTTGAATATACTCAAGTATATGTAAGTATCCACAGATACTTAAAAAAAAGTACTTGGAGATACTTGAAATACCTACTTAGATACACTATCTTTTATGATTTTTTTTTTAACTTCATAATGAATGTTTATAGTTTAAAAATAATTTATTGCATTTAGTCATGAATCCTTTACATAGTCACAATAATAAATATCACATGATTAATATTTCGATGTCTTTCTTTTTAAATAACCAATAGTTTATAATCTGTATTATAAATTACTATATTAAGAATTGTATCACCAAATATGCGCTTAAGTTATTAAGATTGGCACGAAACCCTTTGCATTAAAAAGGAAAAATTTAAATGTTTAAAAAAATGTAAGCAAAATGTAACCACTCTTAAAACTTTTGATACATGTTAATCGTAAATTAGTATAATTATTAATTATTGATTAATTAGAGTATTTTCCTAAAACAAAAAACATAAAAGCAAAAAAAAATAAAAAAACATTAATATGCCGACAAGTTCGATGTATGTATTGTCTCATGACTAGGACTCGGAAGTTATAGAAGTTATATAATTTTAAACTAGCCATTATTGTGTATTTGCGTGATTTCTAGCTTGGTCTGCTATAAATCGATAAACAACTCCCGAACCTTACTAAATATTATTTTCGGCCCGGTAGCTATATGCAATAATATTATTATGTCGGGTGAGGATAGCTCACGTAATCGATTACAATATTGTAATCAGTCCCCGGACGAGCGAAATGATAATAATATTATTATTATGTATATACAAATATAGATCGTACTCGTATTGTTCTCGGGAACGTATGCAAATGCGTACAGACCGCGTATTATATGTGTGTGTGTGTGTGTGTGTGTGTGTGTGTGTGTGTGTGTGTGTGTGTGTGTGTACATTATTATATTATAATAATTGTTTGTGCGAACAGAGTGTATTATAATATACTAGTGTAATAGTGTGTATATGTGTGTGTGGGTGTGTGTGTGTGTGTGTGTGTGTGTGTGTGTGTGTGTGTGTGTGTGCAACGTATAACATGTTGTGTTGATGATGTGAGAGCACGATAGCGCCAAAGACGTCTGCCCGACGACGAGACACGCGTTTATATAATATAATATATAGAAGGTATATGTATGTAGGCATGGCGTACGTGTACGTAATTAAAAGCCGACATGGAAATGATAATATTTGTCCGTCGTGTCCTGCACAAACGGTTCGCATCGCACCCCGCCTCGTCTATGTATACACGCTCGTAGGTACCCATGTATATATCGCGCATATTCTACAATTTATATCATGTACCTTACTTATATGTATATACATAATATACTATGTATACGCGTAATATATAATATATTAGTAACGCGCCGATCCGCCTCGGTTGTTTCATATACCGAATATCCCGTTGAAATATTATGCGCGACGATGTTTCGGACCGATATATATATATACTTCACCTATATAATTGTATATAGGTACACATTTTAATATGCACAGTGTTATGGCAGCAGGTAGATAATAATATATTCGAGGGCGCTCACTTTGCGTTGCATATTATTGTATAATATTGTTGTTGTTAGGTCAACTTAATAACATTATATAAATAGCATACGAGCCACTGCGAGGATTTTGATCTGACATTCGAATATTTGCATACTTATTATTATTATGCTATATGTGATATATTTGTGTGCGGATATGCAGTGTTTACATCTACCTAAGCTACACAAACACGGTCGGTCCGAATTCAATATCAGACTTTAATGCGTAGGTTCTATTCGTATTTTACGCATATAACAACATATCTCTGTGTTCAAAATTTAGTTGCATAACTATAAATTAGTATAGTCACACCGAGACATGTGCAATCCGATATCCGAGCTCTGCAGAGAGACGACGCTGAGACGCTTGATGCCCAATTTTGTAAAGTTACTGCATGCCATATCGCAAAAAACAAAGGTCCACTTGTTACGTGACATTGTAACATCCATGGCCAATCAGGCTGTGATGTATATGGGACTATCCATTTTCATCTCACTGATTCCTAGTTGTATTTGGTCATTTTTAAAATGTCCCAGGTGTGCGGTTATGAATTTAGATTACATAAATATTGCATTTTATTATAATAATAGCTATGTACCTGCATAAATATATTTTACAGTAGGCACGTGTAATGACCACAAGACATCATCATCTATTCATAGATTTAATTTAATTTCACGCGTTTTATCCGTATGGATGTTTTACATGTCACTATTGTAACTAATCGTACCATTACACAGCAATCTCTCATACACCACTGGGCCAAGATGTATTTGAGATATAGCTGTTTAATTTTTTTTTACAATACATCTATATGAGCCCGAACATAGTTGTTACAATGTGTCGTCACATTTGAAACCTAAGACGGACCTCTCATAGACTTCAACATGTTCTCTTTGCACACAAGGTATACATAATATGCATAATATTACTATGAGATATCATACTATGACTATCGCTCCCCGGCCGCATCCTGATTCCTGGATAGTGGATACTCAATTTTCCTGAGCAGAACCGCCGCACAACGCGTTTGAGGATCCGATACTGTCCCTCGGAAACCTCGAGAAGAAGCGCCTCGTCGTCAACCAACAACCAGTGCCCTAAAAAATTAAATAAAAATTGTACGAATTTTCAATTTCAAAGTAATGTGCATATATTGTATTGATACACGTCATGACGATGATGGTACAACACAGGTCGTCTACGGTGTGTGTATACGTCAGTTTAACATCACGATGGAAAACTTTATACTGCAGCAGTCGGATAATTAATGATATATGATGTGCTTACGAACTAATACATTACATGTAATTTTTACCCATTACATAAAATATTATAATAATATTCTATTCTGCGGTTATAAGTACAAAACGTCCATTGCAACGTTATCCATTACATAAGATATTATAATAATTATATTTTACGGCATAGGTACAAAACGTATACACGCGTATACTTATGTATGCGAATATAATAGTATAGGTAAGACATGAAATATTATAATGTGCGCACCATAACAATATAATAAGACGTATGGCGTGTAATATGGCCTCGGACTTCAGAGCGCGCGGCGTACTTACTGATAATAGGTATTATAGGTGCTACGCGCCGTGTGCGCCAAATTATGGGATCAAATTATTCATGTGAACAATTTTATTATGTTAATAAATATTTTTATACTGCACGCTCGCATTTTTGGCGACCGACACTGCTCGTCGTCGTCGAAAAATCATATTTTTTTATTACTCCAGACGAAACGACTCGCGTCGTCGTCTTGCGTCGCGGGAAATCTGGGTTCCGGTGCCGCGGCGGGGCAGGGACATCCGGTTGGGGCAAAAAAAAAACAACACTTTATGTGCGCTATAATAATATTTAAACGAGCGTGTACGAATAATATGTGTCCATGTACGATATTATATATATTATATATTATTATTATTTTTTTTACAAACTCTCCGCGGGGCCGGGCACATGTACACACATACCTATTTATATATACCTATACAACTCATACACAATATTATACCTATAGATGTTATCGGTCGCTGTAGGTTTGGCGATATTATTAATTGCTGCCGCGTGTACATATTATATTATATATCGGAGAGTGTGCGTGTGTGTGTGTGTGTGTGTTTGTGTGTGTGTGTAGTTGTCGTATTATTATACATACAGATATAGTATTATTATACTAAACCTGCAGTGTTGTACACGACTATATTATAATAATGTGTGTGTGTGTGTGTGTGTACGGTGTGCGCCGTTCCCGTCGACGGTATAGATTAAATCACGGTCGTGTTTTCCGCCCGTCAAAACCGTGTAGGTATATACGCGATATCATACTATATACGTTATTATAACGGCAGTACTTTTACACGCGTATAATACGCCTGTTGTGTTAGCCGGGATATTAATTTTCTCGCTTATAACGCGTCCAAATCGTATAAATCCGACGACGGGCCCAGCACGTGCGCAAAAAATTATATTAATTTAATACGCGTAAGCGTCGCAGCGCGGACGAGATCTGGCGCCGAGGTGCAATGACGAACAGTATAATATATAGTATCGCGGTACGCAGAGCCGTCTTTAGGGGGGGGGGGGGGGGGGGGTCCAGGGCGGCCGATTACGAGGGGGTGGCAAAATTCGAGTTTTTAAATAAATTGTTATTCGGCTCAATAAAGCTCGTTTTTTTTTTATTGTCTCAGGGCGGAAAACTCCTAAATTGGGCTTAATATGACCTAATGTGAACTATCATCACATATATATAGTCGGTTATCGATCATTTGGTATGCTATACCGACATACCGTCACTGTAGCCTTTGCAGGTTTAGGTGACCAACAGTGCACCACACACAGTACTTGACTCAGAAAATCAATATTAACATTACCAGCTGATGACACAAAAACGATTTCCGACCCTGGCTAATTAATATACGCGATTTACCGCGAGGGGCTTTGCCCCAAACCCACCAAATATTACATATATATATTTATATATATTTATTACACAAACCATTAATCATTTCATAACTTATTAAATAAGTAAGTCTCAATCTGCATAAGCGTGCGTGACCACGTTTATGTAGTTTGGCAGGCAATTGAGCTGGTAACATCGGAATTTTTTTTTGAAATGTATCAATAATAACGTATGATTGTAACTCTTGAATATTTTTATTGAGTTAAAGTTACCTATAATACATAAGTCTACAATTCTAGCATTTGCATATAATATGTTTTATACGATCACAAAAATAGCAGAGTAAGAAACGAATACGTCCGATGCTAAGGAAAACCTTTTTTATTAGCAATATGTAAATATTGTCGTCAAAAATCAGTTTCAAGCTATAATTATATCAAAGAACATATGAGAACTGAGCTGAAAGCCACCACAGCAAATGTACAACCTTTCATCGGAATCAACTAAATCGAAACGTGCTTTTTTTAGCCATTCTTAGCTGCTATATTTGTTAATGTTTGACTCCGTAATACATTATATTATACGTGTAATATTATGCTGATTTAGCGTAGGCCGTAAAGTTAGGTCTTTCTCGTTATTGTTAACTACAAGTAACCTTCCTCATCCAGCTCTCAATATTTTATAACAGATCTTAGGTACTAAATGGTAAATACCCAGAGCTCAAGTAGTGCATACTTAAGCGTTAAGCAGAGACCGCTCGCCAAATACAGTAGACATCGTTTATAACGACACCGGTTGGAGTGACATATCGGGTCTTATGACCTTAAAGTAAAGGATACGTAAAAATGCATAGTATGATTATTCCATAGGTAAGTTTTACACGTTAAATTGTATCGGTATAGTTATGACCATCGGTTATTGTGACGTATTTTCCTATGGTCCCTTGAACGTCACTTTAAACGACTTCTACTGCATTTGTACGCCAATCACAATGTTACGAAACAAAATATTATGTTCAATATTAGGTTTCACGTGTTAGGTGAACGGGGCATAATAATAATAATTATTATTAAAATTTACGATCGTCCCAACACCACCGACGCCGGAATCGTGTACACTCGACGGCGGCTGTTGAAAACACATTTAAAAAAAACATTAGATACTCCGGAAAAACTTTGGGGGGTCTACGGGACTCGTATTATATGGGTAGGTACATCGATTGCTTCGTTGGCAGCGGAAGTCGTATAATTTTTCGTGCTCGGTGCACGCGTGATAATAACCGGTACATATATATAATATTAAAATAAATAATATACGATGTGTGTTTGGGGTTATGTGTGAGCGCAAAGCAAACGATGTCGTATTATATACGCGAGCGGATCGTCCAATAATTTATAATGGTATAGCATCGTTTTGATTTTCGAAAAAAAAAAAACACCAGTGGTGGTGGTGCCGACATCACGCATCAGGTATGCATTAAATATTATTTATTATATCATAATATAATTTATAACGCACACTGTATAGGTATACACGGTATACAGAGGTAGTCGTTATTATTAATATTATATTAGTTTATTACCCGTGTTATTTAATATTTTAACCTATCGTACATAATTTTGTATTAATGGCACCGGTCTCGTGATACGCGATTTGCATTAAACACACAAACACACATTATGCACAGATATTAAAATAAAATCTGTACGGGCAAGTGGTACGTCTATGTTCACTCTTTATCTCAAACTGTGAGCCGATATCTCTTCTCTGTATCTATATACGCGTTAATAACCTTCGTATTATGATACGCGAAAAAAAAATACGATCGCGTCATTCGTTTTCGGGGTCGCCCACGTCGGTGCTTTCGATCGCGATAACCAGCGATAGTTATATACCTAGGTATAGGTACCTAATATCGTTATAATCGCATTGTGTTTTAGCTCAGTGATTACGACGAGTTTGCACGGGGGACCTCGACGACGACTGGTAGGTACTATTTACGAAACGGGCGATAAAAAAAAAAATTAATCACAAAAATACGAATACTACTAGTTATAACGAGAAAACCGTCGTCGTCGCTATATTTTCCGGCGGCGCAATATTATTGTTGTTTATAACCGAGATAGGTAATACTGTTATTACATAAACGCGGACACGCGGTCGCGGCGGCGGCGAGACCGGCGACGTCGGCCGATGGGAGTTCATTCATAAAAATTAATATATCCGCCGCGTGTTGCCCCGGAGGCGCCTTCTCGTCGTTCTCCTCGTTCTTCCTCGCGTGCACACACACAAGCGTATTATATACATATTATATACCTACCTATACTCGCGTGTATAATAATATATATTATTACAATATTACAATACATTACTGTTGTGCGTTATAAAATATACAATATTATCGTATGTGTGCGCGCGCGCGCGACTTCTTACCCCGAGACCGGTTTTCTATTTTTTTTCCTCCGTTTTTTCCCCGTCCGCGAAGCGTTCGTCGGGTCGCGCCTACATTTGCCGCGCGTATATTATAATATTATCGCGCGCACACACACACGCGCACACACACACACACACACACACACACACACACACACACACANNNACACACACACACACACACACACACACACACACACACACACACACACACACACACACACACACACACACACACACACACACACACACACACACACCAGCAAGCGCATACCACCGCGGGCGCCCGACGCGTACGCCGGCCGCCGACTGGCGCCCAGTTTGCCGATGAAATATATTACATGGCGGCGAAGAACGACGCGACGAAGAACGCGCGGCGGCGGCGTGCACGTGTGTGCGTGTGTGCGGAGACGCTGACGCCGCCGCCGTGGATGAATGAAAGCGGCGGCCGGCGGTGTTCGTGTGCGTATATAGGAACAATACGTTACCGACGCGGTTATCCGCCGCGGTCGTTTGTTCCGCACAAAAACAATGTGACGACGTAACCTCAGATATTATACCGTATTTTGCTATTACCTACATAATAGCTGTGCACAAACCTCGACTAAATTGGCCAGAGAAAAAAATTAACAAACGTTGAATACGCTGTACATTTTTCTATCATTGCATGACGTGTACATCGACTTTATAGAGTGCACCTCGGGGCACGGACAAATATCATCCCCATCGGCGTACCTCGGTTCGCGACCGAGATGATGGACAACCCCCCCCCCCCAACCACGGTGAGTTTGATAAAGCACTTGGTAAATATTTTAGACCGCGGTACAAGATTCTACTCTCTAAACTTTCCCAATATCCCTAAGAACAATCTATTTCGTTAGAATTGGCAGAGCTGCAGTTTTTGAGTCTATAATAATAAGCTACAAACATATAATGTGGACGATTGTAAACTCTCCTGATTTTAATGACCTGTAAACTTTCTCGATGGTAAACTCTCCCGGGTCAACTTAAGTACCTACTAGTTGAAGGGTACGAGTGTAAACTCTCTCCCGAGACCGTAATAACTTCATTTAAATGGACATTGCCTTTTGTTGTACGCGTTTAAATTGTTCAACAATCAGTTAAATATTATCATCTTTTATTTAACAAAAATCCCAAATAAAATATTGCTTCAGTGGGTAGTTTCCGAGTCTATGGGGTTCGTACAAAAGTAGGTATAGGTACATTCATTTTTTATTATTGTTCTCCGTAGATTTTAATATTGTACGATGCTGAAAGTGGACGTTCGAAAACATTAGGTATTATGGAAATATAAGAGGGTGATGTACATAGAGAACATCGAATTCAAATTTAAATTTATACATTTTTAAAATAATATTCTATATCATACTGAAAGACATTATATTAATTACATATTTTATAACTACCTCACGTGACTTCATTTCTATGTTCCAAGAAATCGGGTCATAATCTAATAACTTAAACGTGGTTTAAAATGCGTTCTCGACTTTAAAATGATTCTAGTCATTGCTCTTTAATATTTTTCTTTAGAAACAACATAATACTTTACATTCAAATTATGTAGCTCTAAAGCAATAAAGCCTAGTCTTAGCAGCCAAAACACCGACTTGTTCATTTTTCAATTAGCCTACACTGGTGCAGAACCTCATGGTCGAGGTGGTTAAGAGACATCGGCTTGGATTAACCTAAAAATCGAGCAAGGGGTAATCATAATGTACAGCACACGAGTTATGTATTTCTGAGAGTCGTATATAGGTCTATAAAGAAAACCTACTAACCGGCCATATAGTGTTTTTATCCATAACCGGAACCGTGGTAGGTACCTATATTTTATAATATAAAATCTCAAAACAATATATTATTTACAAATACTGGAACACCAATGTTATTAGAATTAAGTCTACTTAAAGCATGCCGGGTATAGTCATTAAAAGATTCGTCAAATATTTATAACTACTAAAATGTGTAATTGATAGATATAATTACATTTCATAACATTGGCTCCCTTCAAAAACTAATTAATAATTATAATTTATTGTGTTACTGTGTATATGTGTCGAACACGGTGGTCGGTGACCAGAGTTATGTTCAGGTTAGAGTGGTTAGGGTAGGACTCAGGTGGTAAAATAAGTGTGGCTCTACGTTTTATATTATTGAGTTATCGTTTACCACCTATACCTAACCTATATATCAAGAATTTTTAAAAAGATGTTCAACCTTCAGGAGGGCTCGGCCACAATACCAATTATTATGGTGAAGTGTTAATGCAATTATGCAAGACTATAATTATTTAAACAATATTATCTTAATTTTATACGACGGACGTTTTAATAATTATCATTTCAGTGGTTGACAGTTGTTCGGTTTTAAATGTATGAATGATTGTGTGACAGCAGTTGTATTGATACTTAATATATTATGGATTTTGATAAAATTTAATATTTTTCATCAGACAAGTCAAAAAGTGCTGTGTAAAAATAATAATTATTTGTCATACTCAGTCGTAGAACTGCCAAGTGCCGATACTGTTGTATGTTCAATTATTGATTATTCTCTTTCATAATCTGAAAACATAATTGTTCACTCTTTCGAATTGTTTAGTTTTATCAAATATAATAATAAATAATATAGAAAAAAATGTATATTATAATACACATAAGGATGATTTAATATTTATGGTATGTTAACATTATTATTACATGTTTGGAGTATGTAAATAACAAATAATAGTTTGCACACTTATGAGGTCAAATCAATCAAATGAGTTAACCAACGGTTGCATTGAAATTACTTTTAATGGGGTTCTGGTTTGATGGTTAGAAATTATATATTCATGCATTTGTGAAGACGTATTTACTTTTTATCCATATTTTGTATTGATGTATTGCATATAATACATATTAGCTAATTTTTAAATGACGAAAATCAATAGATATGGAATGTTTAATAGTTCTAATTATATTTTGTATTATATTTTCTATATTTAAATTAACTTATTGCTAAAAAATAATTTTAGTCTCGTGCACGTGCAAAATTGTACCCAATAATAATAATAATAATCTTTTATTTACCGAAAAAAATTCCAATTACAATAATAATACAATAGTATGAGTAGTATGTACACACGATAAGTAAATATTAAATATATAAGGGTAAATATTGTATGGTTCAATAAAGATCAATTGTTTTTGTTAGTTCATCCTCCACAGTTAAGTTTTGAAAAATATGTTATTTTGTTTTATTTATGTGACTGTTGCATGTGAAATGCTAAAATAGAATATTATGAACGTATACTTGTTGGAGTACTATCAAATAAAAGCTTCGAAAGTTATTTACGAGTATCATAAAACAATTTCAAGGATAATATATATTTTATATACGGGAGTATGTAATCTTATATATAAGGTTAAGTATAACGGTAAAATAATATTTTAAAAATACACTTAGCTTGCTTATTATAGTTAAATTATTTTCTAAACGTATTTTTATATATGAATAATATTTATTAAATTTAGAGAAATTACACACAATTGACAACAGTTATATATTTATAAATTGATTGAGATAATGCTCATAAAAAAATAAGTACAATATAATATTAAAATTTATAGTCCTATACAATAATTGACGCATACAATTGACTTTTATTATCTATATAGTATTAATGTATAATAATAATAATATCCACAATCCATGCTCGAAAAGGCACATATAATCTAATTACAGACAAGTAATTCCTCGAAAATGCATAGTTTAAATCGTTTTTAACATGTAATTAAAAAGCGATTAGTTCAAAATATTATCATATACAGTGTAATTTACTATAACTTTGAACCAGAAATCAAAAGTAATATTCTTTTGTTTTTATTTTTTGTTGAAAACGATTAAGGGTTCTTTTTAATATTTTTAAACGTTTCTCACAATTGAGTGCCGAATCAATATTACAAATAAAACTTTTCATTTCCATATACCAAACTTCATTTATAAATTTCAACCCTTTGTAAAGTGATTGTGTTTTTTTAAATTAATAGGTTTTACTTAGGTTGATACAAGAATTCATTGTACAACTAAAATGCTGCTTTATTGTCAGTAAGAATTTACAATATAAATTGGAAGGAAGCAACGTGATAATTGGGTTTATAATTTATTTCTTATCAATGAATTTTACTACCTATATTTTTATAGAAAATTAAAATGATTCTAAATTTACATTAGACCGATGGATAAATGTATTTTTTCTTTTTACGTACATTATATTTATATTAAATTAAATTAAATTTTTCTGAACAAAAAGTTATAACACTTATAACTTAAACTATATAACTACTTGAAGATTAAATATCAATAGAATAAAAAAATAGGGTATATATATGTAATAAATAATAATTGATTATACGAGTTCCTGGAAAAATAAACTGAAATGTTGAATGGTTTTCTAAATACCAGGTCAAAGAACTTCCTTCTTAAATCGTTTCTTTGTATAAATATCAATCATTAAAAGTAAATTGAACGTTACGAAATTGTTGAAAGAAGTTGAAACTTTTATCAAATGTAATTCGACAGGTACAACATCCGACTACCCATCACTATGTATAGAAATAATAAAATATTAATATAATTCAATAATTCTTCTACCCATAATAATATGTTATGTGCATATAATATTGTAAACAGGTAAGTCAACGAACATATATATATATATATATTTTTTTTTATTTTTAAACAAGAGAATTGTACAATCTGTAAATTAGGTTTTACAATAAGCACAAGTGATATTAGGATAGAATAATATAGAAAAGATGAAATAATAAGTAATAAACAACGGGTTGATAATTACAATATATATATTAAACTTGAAATTTATCACTTTTCAATACATTTTTTTATTTTAGTGTTTTTAATAATTAATGAATAGTCTAAAAAAAAATGTTATAATACATAATGGACGGATAATGGATATATTGTATCTATTTACCGACATACCTACTGATATTAAATTAGTATGTGTTTATACTGTACAGCCATATTTAAATATACATACATAAATAAACCACATTGTTTATACTCACTGTATAATATCAATTTTTTAACTACCTAGTTAGTAATTTTATGCGATGTAAATAGTTTGTTTAATATAAAAGTATAGTATATATTCCGTGGAAGTTAATTAATTTTTAATACTGCAGAAATAACCAACAAAAACTTAGACAAGTTGAACTTTTGTGAGTAAAGTACCTACTCTGTGCGCACACTTTGAAGTTCTTTATTTTAAGTTTAAAGGACTGCAGGTTTCTGCAGAAACTGTGCGCCGAACTTCGGACTTCGTATTTTGATTGTTTACTAAAACTTTAAGCCCCCAGAGGCTAGATGCTTTTTAGTAATTGTACGATAATTGTAACATAACATATATGTGTATTATACAGGATGATTCACCAAGCATATACGACCCAACTTTTTTTCTTTGATAATGAAGTTGTTCAAAATCTGATTTTTGGAATCTTTAAATATACTTAAAGACCATATTTTCAAATACGTGAAACTGTTGTACTGCTAAGGAGTGGCCTGTGGCGATACAAACTTCCGTTTTTCAAACAAGAATCCCCCTTTTTTACTGTATACTATTTATAGTGGATGTATTTTTTAAAAATGTTTATGTACCGAGTTCAAAATTTGGAAGGGGTGTATCTCAGTTCTTTAAATATTTATATTCCAAAAAAAAACTACTTGAGTGAATTTTGATTCTGCGACGATTCACAACATTTTCAGAAAAATTATCTGGTAGTTAAATGACATTCAAAAATCGGGGTACTCATTTGAAAAACATGATTGATTTAAAAATTTCAAAAATCACAATTTATTATAAATTCTTTATAATTAAAAAAAAATAAATGGGGGCTAGCATGGTTGGTGGTGGATCGCCCTGTACATATAGCATAACATAACCGCATCGATCCGAACTAGGGTATGATGATTGAAATAATGACGTTGCGATTTTCGTTTCAAAGTTATATATTATCGAATATTGTCGGAAATTGAAGTTGGCATAGAATATAATTTTCGCCATTTACCAATTAAATCGGGAAAACGACGAATTCCGTATAAACTGGTTCAGACAATAATAAAATATAATTTATACCATCCATCGCATAAACACGAGCCGAAATCTGTACATTGCGAGACATATCACCATATATTATATTCTGTGTCTGCATGCATTGCGTTACGTTTGGACTGTATAAATATATAGGTAAACTATATATTATCGATTTGTAAATGGGTTGCATTAAAATAATTCCGCGGCGGCGGCGATGTCAGGTGACAAAACGTTTGGCGTTTCGCCGCCGCCGCCGCCGCCGCCCCGGTCACGCCCAAGTCGTCAAAGTCGGATGTGACTTTATGCGACGACGTCGACTCGAAACGATTGAATACCTGCCTCAACACATATCATTATATATTATACATATATTATGTATATAAACATACGACACGGTATACAACAATCGCGGAGGAAAGTAAAAACAATAAATATGAGAGGCAATAAATAAGGATACGAAACACACGAAAAAAAAACCGACATGAGGCGGCGGTGAGCGAATTTATATCGATTCTCGATTTGGCCTAATGACGCCCGTGGGAAGCGCGTGTCGCCGAGCCGGGTATATTATATTATATATACAATGAGCGGGCGTGGTCGAACCTATATAAAAAAAAAAAAAAAAAAAAAAAAAAAGGAAGAGAATAAAAAAACGCTCCGCACAAGTCCGCCGTAACACGATACGACGTTTAATGCGCCCGTACGTATTGACGTTCGATATGGGAATGGCGAGTGAGTGACGAGCGACGGCGACGAGGCAATAATATAATATTATTATAATAATCCAATATTCTTCGTCTGTAGAGAGGTACATTCGTGTTTCGTTCAATATATTTTATATTATTATTATTATTATTATTATTATTATTATTATTGTTATTGTTATATCGCATCAATTACTGTGTTCTATTTTCTCATGGCAAACAAAATAAACAAAATTGGAACGAGTTGTTTCTAAATTATTAAAAAGTATACATTTAGGATAACAGATCTTAAGAATGGCTTGACAAAAATATGAAATATTTGTATGCAATTTGAATTTAGTATACTTGTTTTGTACTCGAACAATTTTTTTTAAAAATTACTCAATTTTGATAAATTAGTACCTATTATAATGTTTAATCATCGATGCCCCTTTATATTTCAAAAATATTATTCTAAAAATAAATTATTCTAACTTCTAAGTACATAATGTTAAATTATTCGAAATTATTCGTTCGAATTTTAGTTTGGTTATTCACATCAAAATACACAAAAATATTATCTGTCAAATAATTTAAAGTAAAAGGGGAAGGGGAAGTTTATATTAAAAACAGAAGTTTACATCAGCACAGGAGTACTGCAGGACAATTCAAAACACAGAAACTGAAGGGTACCCTATTGTATTCAAATTCAAACAAAGCTATAATTATTAATATTTAATTTTTTTTCTTAGATCATAGTATCCTTGGACCTTGAATAGGTAAAAATATAAAACTATTTATGAAACATAGAACAAAAATCGCTGTTCGAAAAATTTCACATTAAAGTGATCAAAACCGTGATGACAATATTAGCTAGTATACTTACTTATAATTAGTTATTTATACGTAAAAATGGATTGAATGCTTATTATAATTAATTTGTTAAGAATTATATACACAATATTTACTAGCACATTAGCACAACAATGTTATGTACATACTTAAATAGATAATATGTGTACGGTGTGTATAATTAAAAGGTATAAAGGATTGGGTAGGTACTTACCGTAATTAGTATATATTTTACTCAATTAAATATGAAAAAAGAAATCAAGGTGAAATGAAAATATACATAGTTGTATACAACGTATTTCTCTAAATTTAAGTTTCGATGTGATATTAAAAGACTTGTCGACATTAATGAAATAAAATTTAAATAATATGTTTTCTATACCTACATAATAATCAATAATGATACAATTTCAATGTGCGTTTTATTATTTAATCAAAATAATGAATAATACAACTTTTAGAAGATATTTATAATATAATATACCTATTTTATAATAATTATAAATAATATTACTGTTAATAATATAATGATATAATAATTTATTATTTTATCGATTAAATACTTGTTAATAACATTTAAAAGTATTAGATATACACACGATTCGAGCTATAAACAATACCTATTGTATATTATAAACCGATTGTTACATTAAATAAAACGAACAGCGTCGATATCAAAAGCTTAAACTGTATTATAAATTAAAAGTATAAAAATTATGAAACTTAAACCATATGTTTATATTGTGTATCTCAAATAAATCGACTATGTTAATTTCGAACACTTTGATGTTTCAACACGGATGCCGCAATGTTTAATGTCTGATTAAAGCATTGCGTGGTTATTGAACTTTAAAAAGTAAATATTATACGCAATATTTGAGTTGTGAGTTCAGACAATACATGTGTGGTATGTGTTTAACAGTGTTTATTACTCGATAGTATGACGTGGTAATTCTCCTTTAGTAAAATACTATCTCATATATTATACAAGTTAGTAATCAATGTTCTAAAAATCGACCATAACGTCAAACATTTAGTTATTATTTATTAGACAATATAGAGTATGAAGCGTGTGCTAAATTAATAATATCAAATATTTGAAAAAAAATAAAGTGAAATGACAGGAATCAAAAAATAAAAACAAATAGTACCTAATTTATGCAATCTAAAACTTTAACAGTAGATTCTGTAAAAAAAACATGCGTTTTATGTGTTTTTTAAGTACCTCAACAACTACTAAAACATTCGAAATCAAATTTTAAATTTCAGTTGATGATGGCCGCAGGATTGAGATATGGTTTAAAATTAAAATATGCATAGCCAATCAAACCACTCCTCTGGCCATTCGATAAAAAATATACCTACCTTAATTACTCATAACGGCAACACAAACGATAACAAATTTTGACAAATACTGCAATATTAATATTATCCTCGATGAATCATTATTCACTAAACGCTGTGCAGCGGTAATCTATTATTGCCAAGAGAATCACAGAAAGTAATCGTAACTTCGTGTTTGAAATTTTTTAGCTAACTCCTAAATCCCAATAATACCTCGGGCGATGGTCATAATGTTTTTGCACAATAATTTAGGTACACCCCGAACTCTAGTGGTAACCCATATATTATTGGCAATTCCGAACTTTGAGATAACTCCTGCGATGGGTATCTATGAGAACAGAAAAAATATCTGTAATTCGATCGCACGGGCGGTCCGACAGCCAAACACATAACACTTGCGTTTTTCGTCCACCACGCGATCCGAATTAATTGTATTATTCTCTGACCGGACAGTTCGAAAAGTGCACGTAAGCAGGACGTCCCCCCATTTGTTATGTACGGTTGTATTGATATCTCTAAGTATAAATCTGTGCAAATAGTGTTTGGAGTCGTCGATGGCGACGGAAACTCTGCGAGTGGAATAAAAATAATAACACAGTATAATTATATATGGTGCGGCGATAAATCGCGTTTCGCGGATGGCGGGGGATGAGATTATATGTTTTTAATGTTGCGGTCAATTATTTATACAATTCGCAAACCACATTATACGGACGAGATGAGTTTTTATTATTATATGGTTTTGCGGTAATTTTCACGAAACCCGTCGACGCTATACGATAAGAGATAAGATAACGAGTATATATATTGCATCGTTATGTTAACAGTTCGTCGGCTTGTGTGTATATTGTGCAGGGGTACGAAAGTCCAAACTAATCCACTCCACACATATCGACTTGTATGACATTTTGGTATCCATTGCGGCGACTGCAACCCTAACCGCACCACCCTCTGTCGACCCTACTAATAGGCATGTCATATTTTGTGAAGTTTGAATAAAATATTACATGATATTATACTGCAGTGAAGTGTGGAGCTTAGATGCAACTAAGGCAGCTCAAATTGTTTCAGTTTACTACAATTATTTCGATATTTTTCCCAATAAAATATTATAATTCTTAACATGCATATCATTATCACCATAACAATCGCAAGATGGAACGAATTACATTTATAAATTATCAACTTTATTTCAAGTCAAGTTTTATGAAAATTTGAGCAACTAACAAATATAATATAATAAAAGAAAAAAACGACTACGCAGTAAAAATATTAATATAATAGTGTCGTCTTCTAAATACACGCAGCTAGGTCGTCAGTTGACGTTTTTTGTTCTCTCGAATTAAAAAATATAAACAAATAATGAACCTGCATAAAAAAAAACAGTAGGATATTCCGGCGGAAGACGTTTGAATAATTAAATCTTTTATTTCCACGCTAATCTCTCAATTATTCTCTGCTGTTGTTCGTCGAATAAAAAAATATATTAAGCATTTTAAAATTGACAAGGTAAGTCGTACAACACTTGCTACGTATATATAATATTACATAATACTACCATTGTGATAATTAAACGGACAGACGAAACTATTTCGTATGCCGATAATAATGATGACGATATCATAACGTATAGGACGAGAGTTTTTTAATAGTCAAATATGCCTAACCGGTAAATTAGTTTTACAGTTGTTGTTTTTTTTTTTTTTTGTTAATAGGTCACATGTAAAAACAATTATAAATGTGTACAGGAAAATCGTGGCGGCGTATTTCATTTGACATTTTATTCGATTTAATCGGTGTGCGCATATATTATAATTAAAATATATTATTATATTATTATTGAGATATACCGCGCGCTATCGACTGACGACAACACATCATGAGACCTGTACACAATTCGGTGGCATTAATTAAAAACGTCAACACTCAACACTATTAATAAACACGAGATAGGCATTATAATATATGTGCATAATATTAAAACAAATCGATAGACATCGAAACGACCAAATAGCGCCACACTCGAAACACAATAACACTGTAAACCGCATAATATTATGTACCTACCTATAATATTCCGTCGACAAAATTGATAACAAATCGTAGCCCGGCGATACAACAGCTATATTATAATACCTCTGCCCGTTATATTTTAGTTGTACACATAATTTATGCAATGTGTATCGTTATCGACACAGGAATCGGGTTTTCGTTTTTATTTTGTCACTATTAAGTATTAAGAGACGAAACTTTCCAAAATCTACACCAGTCCCTCTATATTTATTCATGAAGGCGGTGCCGATTAATGCAACTATGCATACGCATTATAATATATGTTAATCAGACGACAACGATGTCGACAATATTCCAATTACGAAATACCTGTGTTTTCTATAATACCGGCAACGATACATCTAAATCGAACCGACACGTAGCGACGCCGAATTCCATTCAAACAAATAAATTATACTGTTGTAATACGATATAGACACCTCTGTATAGTTTGAACTCATTTGCTTCTTTAATGTTTAAAAATAATTATACCACTAATTATTATACCATAGTAACAACGGCACAAGAGACGAAAACTACCTACATTAACTGGCTGTAGAAAAGTACAAAGCTAAGCCTAAATGATTTTAAAACGTTAGGTTTCTACGGTATAAAATCAATTTGTTATTATTATTGTTTTTCGAATATCAACAATATAACCGTGAAGAAAAAATGGTGAACCCTCGAATTTTGCACTTTTCACTACACGTTTTGGTATAGTTTTTCTTTAAGCACTTAGCATGTATGCAATATACAATTTCCAATCGAAAACGAGGTTCCATGAGACTTTCGGGCACTTTAAATGGGAAAATTTAAATCATTATTGTGAATTTGTGAAACCAATATTCATTAGTTCACCCAGAATCACTAATTTTATGGTATAAATGAGAGTTGATAGAAAATGTGTCAAATAATAATTTAGAATAATACTATACTTATATACATATATACAGTGAAACCTCCCTTAACGAACACCTCTAAATAGCGGTCACCTTTGAATAGCGGACGTTTTTATGGGAACGGGGACATTTTCACCACTTTAATTTAGGAATACCACTAATAATAACGGACACTTTTATGGCAATTTAATTTTTGATTTTGATAGTTACACACCGATATCTATGATACTAAATATGTCCACACTAAATGAGATCGAAAGTGAAGAAGAAAAAGATGAGACCCAAGATCAAGAAAAGAATTTAACTAAACAGATAGGAAGTCTACAGGAGGTATTGGCAGCAGTGAAAGGTGTTCGTGAATACATTTCTTCTATCAATACACAGAATACTTCTTTGTTCTTCAACGCAGTTAAATTACGAAATGCCTTAATATACGAAATTACTATGCACCGAAGTCTGAAATAAGCTAAAGTAAGTGATTTTTTCAATAAATGTTAATTTTTATACTATATGATATTTTTAAATTATTTTTATTTACATTTTCATTAATTTTTACGTACATAAGAATATCATAATTTGAAATGATGATATATGTCCAACTAATATTTATTTATTATTAAAATAATACAAATACAATACATACCTGTATCGTTATTATACATATTACATATTATATAATAATATTATGTAATTATTATTTCTCGAAATTATTTTCGAAATTGTTTAGCTTCCGAATAGCGGATACCTCTAAATAACGGACAAAATTACAGCGACCCGAGAGTGTCCGGTATTTAGAGGTTTCACTGTATATAAACATATATATATAACGTGGTATATACGAGGTTTTATACCGTATAGGTGCACGATATGAAAATCGTGATGATATTGTTTAAGTATAAAATTTTACTAGAACGTGTGGATTGAGAGGACGATAGATCGTATTTTAAATTTGTATGTACAAGTACCTATATCATCATTTATTTTATGTATTTAGCATACATATTATATACTATGCGGGTATAGGAAAATATAAGTAAATAATACTTGCCCCGTGTGCGCACACGGCCACTTGTTGCGGAAGAAAACTAGTTTGTCATATAATCGTAAAAATATCCGAGTCAGGTGTTAGAAGTGCACTTACTCTAAACACGCCCACTCCATGTACCATTGGTTTTCTCAATGACCCCTCAGGTAGGTTTTATTACCTATTATTATACCGTTTCCACCTGAATGGAAACCATTTTGTCACCAAACCGTACGTGCGGTTTTCAGTGTAATATGAAATTGTATAGAGACACATTATTATTATACGCGCCGCTGTCGTTAAGCCGTCGACATATTACCACTATTATTATAAGCCGCAGTAGTCATTCGCAGTCGCACTACAATAGGGTGGCACTGTGTCAGTACAAAATAGTATTTTAAAAAAAAAGTATTTTAAAAATACTTATAATTTATTATACGATACACAATTTCAAATTACTGCTAAAATAACATAAGATCCGTTCGGCATACTTCGATTCAATGGGTCGTCAATCTATAAAATCTTAATATTATTATGTATAGAACTCCTATAAAACAAAAACTCTTTAATCTCCCTTATTAAACGCCGAGTTCGTATTATAAACGTGTAATTCATACTACGGTATAGCAATAACGTACATCTGTATAATAATTATTAATAACGAGCTAGTAAAAGAAGATAAGTTTCTAAAAATCAAACAATAAGGAATAAAGGTACATAATCAAGTTAATGTTATTAACCAGTGGCTCGCTCCAAAATGACAACTAAATTGAATATTTCACATTTTTAGCCATTTTAAACTATTTTAAGTTACACATTTCGTATCTATAAAAATGATAATTTAATGATCGAATTTTATTTTATTTATCTTATATTATATGTCTCTGGTCTCGTTTATCGTGGATTCATTTCTGTATTGAAAGAAAACAATATTAAACGGAATTATGAACACAAATATAAAGTAAAATATGACACTTTACATTGAAAATTATGGAAAATTGAAGTTAAAAAATTACAGAAAACTAACAAGAGAAAAAAATGATTTTTTCGAAAGTATAATTTAGTCGGTGATAGTTGATTGAAAATTATTTTAAATAACTATATACATAGGTACATATAGTGATTCTTTTAACACTAAAAACTTGCCATTTCAAAGTTACTAACGTTTTTGAAACTATAGAAAGTCATAAAATAACTAGATTTTTTAATTAATACGTTTTTAAGTTCTTACTTTTTTGTACAACAACTTACAGTTTTTATTTCGAATTCCTAAGCAGAATATTTCTCCAAGAATGTCGATAAATAACTCAGTCGAATTTTCTACATTTAGTCAATTAACTATAACTTTTAAGTTACCTACATCTACACAATAGTAGGTATACATTTAAACTTTATAGATGGGCGGAGTAGTGGACATTTTCTGTAAGTATATTCCTGCATTGCCTTTCCATTCCGCTCTTCGATATATGTACTTAGAAATACGTATAACTAATAAACAGCTGTTTACTTATTACTTGACGTATTACTTACTAATTTGAAATTGGATTTTTTTTTAAATTTTCTTCAAACTATGTTGAACAATTCGAATGAAATACGTAAACACGTTTAACTTGTTCAGTGACTATAAATTATAATATAACATTAATCATTAGATTATATGCCTTGAGCTGCAGCCTTTATAAGTATATAGTAATAAAATATGAGCAGAAAGGTTATATTGTAAAGTATAAGCTAACCAAATTTAATATTCTAAAGTAATCTTTTTGTATTTTTTCGTTAATTACATATTATACACAACAACACAGACAGCGGTAGTAATATGTCACCATAACATATAAAAGTTTTCTATACTATATGAGAAACATTTCAAAAGCCACCCTCGTCAGAATCAAAACATTAGAGAAAAACCCCTCGGGTAGTCGGGTCATATACCATTATGTGTGACTACCAATTCGTTTGAGTATTTTTTCTGTATAGGAATAAAATAATAATGTGTTTGGTATTATATATTGTGTACATTTATATACATATGAGTATATACCTATCAGTTTTAATCCAATTTTATAAAGGCCTTCTGTTTCTATAGACTTTTCGTAATTTTACAATAATCTTTAAACATTATAAATCATTTGGGTCTTATTCAACAACTTTAATTATTTTGAAATTTACTTATTTTAGTACCTATAATGCCTAATAATATGCACAGTGAATAAAAATAATGTTTAGACTAATTATTATCATATGAACTACAACTATGTAAAAAATATTTATACACCTAATTATACATAAAAACCACGCATACAACGAGTTTACGTGCAATCAAAAACTACTCAACCGATTTTGATGAGATCATACTCAATGTACGAGATTTGGTCCAACTTGAAATAGAAGATAAAATTGTTATCTCGATAGTGACTCTTAACTTTTTTATTGAACATTTAAAAAAGGATTTTGAGGTTTAAGAGTGGACATTATTGTTTATAAATGTTTGCTACTAGCTATTGGTTACAGCTTACAAATTTATAATAGTAATAAAAAAAAGTATGTTTATTGCCATTGTTTACCCTGGCAGATGAGGTAAAAACATGTATTAAATCGTCGCTTTTATGCCTTATGGTTTCGAATGAAGAAATTTTATCTTAAACAAATATGAGAGTGGAGCCACGGAGGAATGGTAATAATCGTATACACAAAATAAAAATAATATTGCAACATTTTTCATAATTGTATGAAATTGTTTAAGATCCTATATTTTTTTTTTTTTTGTATGCGATTATCATCCACTCATCTGCATGTGGCTTCATGGTTTAAATCAACTACTTTAAATGTGATACAATATACTTTATTTGTTTTGATTAAACTTAATTAGTTACACACACAACGCTATGAAGACAATGAGTATACTTGAATATTTGGACATCAAGTAACGGTTTTACGTAATTAAACTATAATCTACAAACTTGTAATAGCATGCACAATATGCTTGAAACATTTAATTATAATAAAAAAAAGTAACGGTTTTAGTGTTTTTGCATAGGTACCTAATATTAATTTTCACTGCAGGGTATTTTACAAGACTAATGACAATATCTATAATAATATAATATATATTTTTTTGGCTAAACATTTTAAACATAAACCAATCTACATACATAAAAACTCACTGAAAATTGGAATTCTACTTAATGATATCCTATAATATTTTTAAACGATGTTGAGCTCCTACGGACAGGTAATAAGGAAATCGAATCATCGATTTTATTGTTATTCTTGTGTCCAAAGCACACATTCTGAGAGAGGATATGAGTGCGATGTTTATATAATAATATATTGTATTGACCGGATGTACACCGCACCCGCCGATGGACTTATCTCTTCGGGCGAGGAGGGGAAGCGCCGAGCGGTAAACCCGAGCGGATAATTCGTTTAAACTTTGCCGGTCGGTTTGGCTTTTTCGGGCGGCGCGGGTGGACCCAGCTCGATTGATTGCGTGGGTCGGAGGGTATATATACTGCCGCCGCCCGAGGGCCTCGCCGCCGTTGTTTCCCAATTTAAATTGCGCTCGTCCGCCGCCGCCAACAAAACCACTACGACGCGGATCGCGTGCAACTGACACGGACGTGGCTGTTTCCGCCGACGCTGTGTATAATAATAATAATAATAATAATCGTGTCGTGCTTCTGCGTCTATACAACATACATAATATATATATATATATATATTATATACATTTAACCGCGGTCGGTAAAAGCCTTCTGGACAAAAACCGCGATTTCCGGCCCTTTACAAAGCACACACACACACACACACACACACACACAGAGTGCTGCAACGACCATAAATAGTAACAGTAACAATAAAATACACAGTGCTAGTGTAAACGGACAATGGGCCCTGTGCGCGCATGCGGTTGACCGATCGCCTGCGAGGCCGCTGGACCGTGAGGTTTCGGGCGAGGGTGTCGTTTTCAGCGCGCTCGCGCACACGCGAAATCCGCAGACGGTATATACCTAACCCACGAAGTGGTCATACACAATATATATAAATATATACATATATACATACATACATATATATCGTATACATAATGTACATGACCGTGTGTGCGTATACTGAGGTGAATATGTGTGGCGAGCACGCAACGTGGACGACGTAGATAGCTCGGGTTGGTGATTTTTTCAGGGAAGAGAAAAGTCAAATATTAGTTTTCGTGTTGCAGGACATAGGTGATATTTTAGTTGTTTTTATTTTTCATTATTAATTGTATATTATACTAGCTTTACTGCCCGACGTTGCCGCCGGGTCAGAGATTGGTATATTTTTGTGAAAAAACTTAAGTCAAGTGTGAGCTGCCCTTTACCTATATCTGCTCCTGTAGGAGTTGAAAACATAAGATATAAACGTCTTCCGAGTCTCGAGCAATCTAACTTTTATCGAAAACGGTCCAATAGGTACAGTTCTTGAGTCTATCGACTATTCGGATGAACCAACTTATTCATTTTTACAGGCATAACCCGTCTTCGCCCTTGACAAAAAAAATATGACATAGAGCGCTATATAGAGGTGTATCTTAGTTCACGGGAAGAGTACCTCGCTTTTTGAATTAACTCGACCGAATTTGTCAATTTGACTGCGGTGAATTGGAAATAGCACTCATTGATGTATAAATCGAAAGTAGTTCAAATTATACTCTCTATATACATTTTCGCGATATCTCCAAGAACGATTGGACATTTTCATAAAATCGTTTAATTAGGTTTTGAGTACCTATATAAGCTACAAACATACATTCAACTCTCATATTAATTGACTTGAGATAATTATAATTTCTTAATTCGAAACATAAAAGCGACGATTTAATGCATGCTTTTACCTCATTGTCCGAGAGTAACCAATGGCAATAAATACTAATTTCTCCTATTACTATAATAGTATTATAATCAGCTGTGAGCTGTAACCAAGTACAACCATGTATAAACAAGAATTTGCTATCGTAAATCTTAAAATCTTTTCTTAAATGTTCAATAGAAAAAATTAAAGGTCACGTTAATAATTATGGGTACCTACAATAATTGTACTATACGTCAGGATTTGTGTTTCAATTTCAAAGTCTATAGTCGTGCCTTATTTATACTCGGCATACCTATTATGTGCCTGTTAAAAACCTCTAAACCAAAAATTTGGTCTGGTCACTGGTGAAATAATCATATTTTCGATCACGCACAGTTAATAAAAAAAAGTGAGCTGCTTCAAAAACAAAAATAATTTAAAAATAGGGGCTGTTTCTGTCGCAACTTTTTGCTACATTTTCGATAACGCGTGACATATGCGCACCTAATGTTGTGTTATGCATAATATTAGATATTATGATATTATTGAAGTATCAGACGAAAAACAAGTTTAGAGTGAACAACGCCAACGATTGAGCGTTTTCGATCAAACGGTCGTCTACGGAAATGGCCATTGCGCATCACATATGAGATTATTACAGTAAAACTGATCGCGCCTATTTTAGAATATAATTATTTGATGTAACAACTATATGAACTATTATATAGGTACGCCGTTAATTATAAGGACATTTTCTACAAGTACGTTGTATCAAAACTCGTATACATCTACACCGAACAAGACAATACCGTCGTAGGTTATACGCCATTTACGAGGTTACTACGAAATCTCTCGACATTAGAGTTATTTTGTCTTCTTAGAAACTCTTCGCGTAAGGAATATATGTAACTCGTCTTAGTTTCTTTGAAATGAATACGAGAACGACATTATAAGGCGTTATCGTGTACGAGAATATTCTGTATTGTATTGTCATATCTCGAGAATGACAGAGTGGCTTCAATATTTAAATTAAAGTTCACTCGACCCAGCGCAAATCGTGCGTAGAGGTACTTACTCAAAGGTTAACAGTAAACGTTAGGAATATTATATTGCATCAAAATAACTAAGCAAGATCAAAAGTTCGTAAAAAGTGTATACTTTAAAAATGATTTTTAAGAGTATTAATCAAAACATTTCACCAATTGTGTAAGCACAGACTTGCAAGTAGCTGGTTCACCCAAACAGTAACGGAAAAAAAAACCGTTACCTTTAAAATATAGAGCACAATATAATACGATGGGTTTACCATTTCATGACGACGTGGAGATGGAAACCAATAAAAATAATTTATCAATAAGTACGTATTACTGGCGTTGTTAAAAGCTTCAGGTTACGATAACATAATATTGTATTACGTTGTCCGTGCGGTTGCTAGGAAACATTTAAGGCCTGTTAAAAGGACCGTAAAAGCGCGAAACACAGACGGGCGATAAAAAGAATCCATAAACATTTGTAACTCCCTATGCGTGGCAACGATTAATGAAGACCCCAAAGATCATTTGGATTAAATAGTAATCCCCATAACTTCGGTTCAGTAATTTTAAACGGAACAAGGTTATTTTACACCACAGAAAGGTCGTAGTTGAAACTTGGAGATAACGAAAATTCAGCGTTTAATAAATCGCACCACTTTTCTTTTGGAGTATATGCAGTTAATAATACAATATGTGTGCACTATTGTCAAGGTTCTCCAGGTTATTAATGAAAATAATTAACAGGGACAAGTTAAGTCGATTCAATTAAAATGCCTTCAGTTAAAAGTTAATGAAAAAAATTTAAGTCAAATATAATATAAGTCAAGATGGAAAATAAAATGAACTTAACTCGTATAGTGTTCACATTTGACTACGGCGTATTAAATTTGGATTATTTTTTTATAGCTATAAACGTCAATCGTATTTTTACATTATTATCTGAAATTTAAAACGCTATATACGCCAAGACTGCAGACACAACAATATGATAAAATAAGTGGTGTGGTCATGCGGTACAAAATTACCAAGTCAAGTATTTAAGGTCAAACATCAACATTGTTGGAAAATCACATAGATCGAGGGATCATTTATTAGAAGATTTATACGGGAAACCGGAACATGGAAGGTCTGGCTGGATCTCATATGATTCATTGGAACTCGTAGGCTTCTACGGTCGAAAAGCCGAAGTGAATCAATCTTTCTATAAAGTAATTTTACCAAAAAGTATTCATCAACGATCTACCTTTAGCCACTCATCTAACTAAGATTTAGAGCTTCTGTGTTCAGAACAATATGCCGAGAATGATAATGTTCAGTAAAAAACTTTCATAACTTATATAAGAACCATTTCTGAACACGTTCAACTAAAACAATATATTAATTCCTGATTAATAAAAAAATATTTTATTTTAACCTAAAGATAGGGGCGCCAAATTATCAAGCAATAATCAAATATATAGATTGTAACAAGAGAAGCTTAAACCTAATCATGTATGTTACAGAAACTGTGATTAATATTTAATTCTGATTTCTGATAGATACCTACATGCCTTTATCTTGTCTCTGTGCTAGTATTCTGGCTATGTGTACCTACTTAGTGCTACTTACCTATTTTGTAGGATTTCAAAATGTAAGTAAAAATATATTATATCAAATATCAATACATTGGCACATTAACAAATTTAACGGTGCATATATACTATATAGCTATCGTACTGAATTACTGAATGTGAATAATATAGTTCTAATCTCTGAGGGGAAATTAAGTGATATGCAAATATATAAATGTGAGGTGTAATTTTTGTCGACTTACCTACTTTTTTTATTAATTAAAAAAGTTTCATTCAGCCCATTTATAATTTCAAAATAATGTTGAATACGTAACATCCGTTTTAACGCTATTTAAAATTGACAACTTAATGATATTTCAGTCGAGATATTTTATGGGGGAATGGGAGTATGATATTATTTTTTGATATTAATTTTATACACTTTAATTGTGGAGGGCCTGATAAACATTTAGTTAGTACTACGTTATAATCTGCAAAAGCCACTTCCATCAAATGGATAGAATGTATATAGATACAATAGAGTATTGGAATGACGAAATCATATATCGTTACACATGATAAAGCCTTAGTGAATAAAAATAAATTAGAAAGTTATAATTGCTCAGTGATTGGTTATCTATGTGTGTCAAAAAAATAACAATAGAATATCACATAATAAAATCGTATATTTAAACGATTTTAAATTTATTTTGGGTGGCATCTTTAGGGGGAATTTATATGGTTGATGACTGTTGTATTATATAAACAACGTTATTATTAATTATATTAAAATTAATATTATTTTATGTAAAATCTATATTTCCGTTTGATTAAAATATTTATTTTATTTTATTATATACTATATTTTTCTTCGTCTTTCAAATAATGGATATTAGATTACGGTAGTGGTCCAATGCATGACCTACCAACCAAATTGATCTAGGATTATTAGAAGTGGTCTAATTTTTAAACAATAATAAAATATGATAATAGTTATAAATTATTATATACAATGATATTTCCAACAATTGCAGATTAGGTTATTAGTATCGGTTATTTTGTAATTTACGTGTGCATTGAATCTGTTGCCTGTCAAGATAACATCGAGAAACTCTTTTTGTTGGGAGTTTAACTGTCTGTCAATTTGTGTTTTCGGGTGTTATGTGCTAAATAATTAAATATTGAGTAAATTATTATTATTGTAATTTGTTGTATGAATTATTCAGTAAAAATAGCTAATCAAATCATCAATTATAAAGTGATTTGGTATAATTTAAGCAGCGATATTTGTGTGAAAAAATTTAACCAAATATAAATTGTGGGTGGAATAGGTGCCATAATTCAAATGAAAAAATGTCAATATTTCGGTGTGAAAGGAAAGACCGAAGTGGAGACTTATACGACCTCCAGGAGCAGATTGGGACCCATTCGATCTACTTTTAATGAAAAAATATTCTGCCCTAAACTATTACAACCTAAACTTTAAGAAATCAATTTTTGAACAATCACCATGATAAACAGGTAATAAATGCTTTTAATATTTAAATTTATTAGAAGTAGCTTATTGATAATGTACTTACAATCATAGATAAAATCTAGATTATACAATATGTGGTAGAAATAGATGGATCATTTTTACAAAGGTACAATGATACATAATAGTTTAAGGAATAATTAATAACTAAGGTAGGTAACTTGCGGTGGACTCATTTGTAAATATGTACATTTATTTGATTTTAATTAAGACGAACGATCTTAATGATAATTGTATTAAGTCATAAGCAACAGTCATATTATTTTTACATATTTACAAATTATTTCGTATTCTGAAGCAGTATATTTTTATAAGTACTTTGATTTGTTAAAATCAAATTTTGGATGAGCAGTTTAATATTTATGGGTTATAAGTAGGACCAGGATTTAAACGCCCTAAAAACTATCCAAAAATACTCTAAATATATCGGAAGAGTCCTAAAAAAATACGAACTTAACAAAGGAAACGCGATTGCTTTTTAACACCAACTAATCAATTAGTTGCTACTGGTTTGAGCCTCGGACGTATATAGGTTATGTAAAGTATTATTAAAAAAAAGTCGAAATTAGAACCTATGGTACTTCACTTTGCCCACTAGACGGCTTCATGAAGAATGGTGTCGTTTCTACTTCCAAATGAGAATGGAATCTTCGAATAATACCTTCAAGATTTTAAATCAACAAGGTATATGTCACATATTATTGTACCCAGCCCTACTCATAGCTTTAGCCGCTATATGAATATTTTTTCCCTAAAATAAAAATATTATTTGTAAAACTTGTATAACGTATATTATACAATGTATAGTAAGTGACAGCCCTCTATAAATTTATCCAAAAGCGTAAATAATAATAAAAATAGTGATCATTTTAATAAATTTACTTTTCATTACGGTTACACGAGTAAACTACTTTGTACACTAAAACTGGGGATAATATAAAGGCCTATGGTAATAGATTTGAAAGTTATTTATGCAGAGGTATATGGTTGTATTAGAAAATAACATAATAATTAATATTGATTAATTACGATTTTATAACTTGAATACATTTTCTATGAGTATAATAAGTACTAGATTAAATATATTACACCCATTTTGTATTTTTAGAAAATTATTCGTATGTACTAGTGTACTAGTACTACCTACCTATTAATTTTTATCCTCATGGCTACTATACATTTTAATAACACAGACATTACTCGTTCAAATTCTGATTTAGTAGACAAATTAAAAATGTTTAAAAATGATCTGATTTTATCAATAATTGATTATTAGCAGTAAAAAGTATTGGTTATCATTTGAAACAAAAACATTTTGTATTGCAGCAGAATACTTGTAAAAAAACTGTATCTGAAAATATGATCCATAAGTACCTATACTTGAAAATATCATACACAATGTTCTCACCCCTGCTTGATGAATCACTCTATATACATTATATTATCATATAAGGTTAGGTTAAGTTAGGTTAACCTCTATGATATTAATAAATCAATGATGTATAGTATGATATAATATAATGTATGTGTATCCATTAAATTCATACCACGGCAATAGGCACTTCCGCAATACTTTCGACAAAAAACCAAAACGTCCGAAAAACCATAAAAAAAATTATTGACAAACTTGAACTCATAACGTACTGTTTAGTCAAATATTATATGCTATATAAGTGAATTAAAAATATTATTTCAATGATGAACATAATCGTAAAAAAAACTTCGTTCCAATTATTACAACAACGTTAATATTAAAACTCACTTACGTTGAACTGTTGAAACGCATATTATATTCGCCTTCTTTGCGCACGCACATCCGCATTACACTCCACGAAAGCTTCGTTATCTGCAAACATTTCAACGGTATTTGTTTTCGTTTGAACACGAAGAGTAATGCGCATAAATGATTACATCAAAAAAACGTAGGGAGGACTGGAAAAAATAAAAACCGTACAATAATGGCGCGGGATTCGGAGTGATGGCTTCATAATAGGCAAGTATAGTAGGTATAGGTAAATAATATTATTATTTTAATGCAGGCAAGAGTGCAGGCAAGGTGCAATTATTGTGTACCTGAACTCTCAGTCAACCACATCATAATGCGAAATCAGCAGCCTCGACGTAACCAACACTTAAGACTCAGCACCCGACGCAGACACACAAATTTTAAAGTTTTAAGACAAGAACCAAATCGGGTAACCAAATATAACAAAAAAAAAAAAAATTGTAACTATAGTTATAGGTAAAGACCATTGTCACCGATGTTAATTAAGAACCAAAAAAATAAAAACAAAAATATATTTTAGGTAAGCGACGATCAAAAAACGGTATTGGTAAATAATAATAATAACTTATTACATGTCCGATAAACTGCATAGTAGTGACAAAATGCAATCGTATACGGTCCCGACGAAACGTTTTAATGTCAGTCAAAGACTTCCGATGACATTCTCGAACGCCAGCAAAAACCGGGTGAACGTTTTTCCGGGAACGGTCCTGGTGTTTTTTTAGCCCGTTCCGACAAAGAAATTAAATTTTTATCACGGCGTCCTGCTCAGTGTGGAAGCAGAAAGCAGAATAAAATAATCTATAATACTCCCAAGTTGACCACCGTCATCAATTCGTCATAATATTATATTATTATTATATACGAGCACAGGATATATGAACAAACAACGAGCAATAATCCTGCAGTAGTAAGTATACTAATAAGTAGGTAGGTAGCTGCTGTTGATAATAATAATATGTTTTACGAAGCTCAAGGCGGAGTGTTGTGCTCTATTTGCTAGACGTCAGTGGTATTTTAAATTAAAAATAAATAAATAATATTTTATTATTCCCGAGCTGATGTTTTATCATCTCCGTCAGTCAATAACCATTAAAAGTTCAAAAAATACATCTCGTATTCCTAAAACGAAACCTAAACGAAACCTTTTACAAAATATGCAACGTTTTTTATATTTTATTTTATTTTTTGCTCAGTCCACACAGGCTTGAACTGGTAGTAAACATGATTATCGTTCATGTTAAACACGAAAGAGTAAAACGGCAAAGAAAACCGCATGTTATAAACCTTTTGATATATTCAACCGTATCATTTTACTAATTTAAAATTCAAATATTCGCTATGCCATTATAATATTATGTAGGTAAGTATTATATCAACGTTTTTCTTAAGTATATAAAATACTTTTACACAAATACATAATTATTATCAGGTACCGGCATTTCTTATGGAAATATTATTTTTTACACTACCGTTGTTATATTATTTCCGTAACTCCGTTGCCAGCTGGATTTATTCTCGAATTATGTTATATCCGAGATAAACATCGCAGTTGTACATTAAAATTTAAATATAGGTACTATTGTTTGCCAAAGTTAAAATCTATTCCGGTATAATATTTTCTACAGTCGTCATTTTTAAATACGTCTTGAGGTGTTCATAAAGGACTAAAAATGCCTACCCTCAATCTATTATAGCCGTATATAAATTTAGTTTATTTCATACCAACTTAAGCTCTCACAGTAACCCATTCATCAAGAAACTGTCCTCCGTCCTCACTTCCCTGTAATGTATTTAGAAGACTCAAAACACAGTGGCCTATAGAGACCTAAAAAAAATGATAAATAAAAAGAACCCGGTGTCGGATGATACTGCTGATGAGTGCCTACCCATAAATGCTAACCTCCAATAATTTTACCAATTTTAATGGTCAAATTGACTTATTATGCTTGTAACGGTATGGATTTTAAATCATTTTCATAGATAAAATTTAAAAAAACGTCTTTTAAGTTGTAACACAATTTGAATAGGTAATTTGTTTTGATGGTTGTGACATTTACCTGTATTACATTTAAATAATTAGCTTACAATAAAAAAAAAAAAACTATAATACCTATTGCGAAAAACAGTGGGTCTTTTAAATCCTAGTTTAACTCAACTGGATAACATACTCACAGATATATAAAATAAACTAGATTGCTAACTGCGATACAGCACCGTCAGCACCTGTGTAATTGGTTGAAGCTAGAGAACCTTCATAATAATAATAGTACCTAATATTAAGGCTCTCTAGTTACCGGCCACCATTTTCATCGAGGCCAATGTTCGTTATCACTCGTGTTTATGAGATAACATTAAATAATTTGTAGTTGTAAAAATTAACTTTGTCTATTATAGTATTATATCAACAGTAAATAGGTGTGATAAGATCCCATAGGCCATTTTTTAAATGACGGATAGTAGCTTATTCACGTATTATCACAGTGAGTAATCTAGTTTATTCTTGATATCTATGAGCACACTAGATAAATTTTACGTTATTTCCTCGATCAAAATAATATTTCTAGAGTAAATACAAATAAATATAATAAATAATAATAAAAGAATGTTATGAATTGTAATTTTCTAAGACTTCTAATAATATAGTATTGTTATCGTATAGCGTCTTCGTGTATAAAGAAACAATAATTATAGATACATAAAAATTATAGACCATCACAACTTGGTATACCATTATACTCGTAATTATTTCAAAAAATACTGCGCAAGTACAATGTAAAACAATTATATAGTAGTATACAACTGCAAAATGTAATATTATTATAATACATACTTACGAATATTTCCTGTCAACAAACAACTAATACTTGAAAAGTCTAGATATTTTTGTTTTCATCATGACAGATCATTTTACAAGATCAAAACGAGACCTAGAAACATCGTTTCGAGTTTTATTAATATTTTAAACGAATACTGCAAACACTATTTTTATGACACACCACAATATACTAATATACGCAAGACAGGTAAAATATTTACTAATTAATCTACTAATCACCCACAAGACTTGAGATAATATCCTGTGTGTAACGTATAAAACTAAAATTATACAGATTTGTTTATGATTCCCTTCCATATTTTTAATGATGGTAAATCAATTTTTTTTCTTGTACACGGGGTAATAAAAAATAAAACCTTAAAAAACCGTTACATTTATCACTGTTTCGTTGATATTGTATTGGTGTAAACGTACAAACAATTACACACGTTCTCGATTGCGATATCGTGAAACAGTTCAAGGCACTCATTCTATGAGCAATTTCCTACCTATGTGTTTGTAGCATGAACTTACAACTTCACCACCCATAATTATTGCTGTTTTTGTCAGTGGTCAGGGCGTATCCAAAAATGACCGTTTGTGTTTTGTACGTAGGTATGCGTGCGCGTAACAGCCCTTTTTATTATTATTTTTTTTTTCGTTTTCGCTGACCACGGTGGCACATTATATATATAATATTCTCGAAGAGTTCTCTCTTCATTATACATATACATACGTGGGTATAATATAAGTACTATACAAACCTAACTGTTACACGCCCTACAGCCACTGTGCAAGGCACACATGGTTGGTTTGCCGTATTATATTATTTCGTTACGTTAAAATCACGCGATAAAATTAATTACCCCTTGTATCTGGTACCCGCACACACCATAATAATACAAATCAAAGGATGTGCGGTTTAGGTGGTCACGGTCTATACCTGTAAGCCAAAAGAAAAATGCCGAGTAGGTACCTGCTGCAGGATTCCGATGTTCAAATATATCCACGTTTGTGGTAGGGAATTTATTACACGTTTACGTCTGTGAAGGTACGCATTAATATCATGAGAATATAGGTATGTGACCCTTAACATGTTATTAAAAAATGTAAATTCAATGAAATCGGTTAATTTAGGTAAATATCAATAATATTTCAACTTTTGTTATGACGATATATTATACCACGTGTGTAGATTAAACAATTGTTTTTGTATTCGGTTTCATTAGCAGATCCTGCGGTATCTTAAATCTCAAATAATAGACGAACTTAAACCCAAAAACTTACTAGGATGGTTGTTGAATACATATTATCGCTAATTCTAACATTGCTATCAAAGGAATTCCAAATATAGTTCACGGATATACTTAATTTTAAAAATAAAAATTTAAGTCTCATAAGCATCCTAAGCTCGTTTAATATTCCATATGAACATACATTTTGTCACATAAACCTATTCCTAATAGAAAAAAAAATAGAAAAAGACAAGTGGGTACAATGTACATCCCCTGCATCGATTAGGGTTACATATATTATCACTTTTAACAACCCTAATCGATGTATGGAATGGACTAACTTGTTTATTCTTTTTCTATTTTTTTTTTTTTTTTATTAGGAAAAGTTTTAAGTGGAATGTGGATTATTAAATAAGTATAGGATATTTAGTACATACAAAAGTCAAATTTTTATTTATATATAAATTAAGTACTCCTGGACTTATGCGTTAATTTACTTTGATACTCTTTATAAAATAAATAATAATATTGAATATTTTATAGAATAGTTGTAATGTCGTAAATACATTATTAAAACATCGATCGTCTCAAATCGTCTAATAAATCAATAATTTATAATGTACGAGACGTAGATACCTTTCCTATAATATTAGAATATGAGTAAGTACTAAATACGTTCTTGGATACATGTTTTTATTACTCAATACTCTTTACTCAATTAGGAACTTCAGAAATCTGTGATTTATTAGTGCAAAAATGTCCGGTTGAGATTAAAAATAAAAACTCAAATTAAATAATTGCGTGCTATTGTAAGTGACATTCCCCTGCTAAAAACAGTCCGGTAGATGGCGTCTGTACACGCAGTCTTACTCTACGTTTAGGTAGTCCAAACTAGTAAAATCCTCAAAACCTAAAGGTAGCATAGGTATATACCAATATACCGCACAGAGGAAGTGTGACGACTGACGAATGTACATCATTAATATGCATTGTACAAACGGCAAGCGTTTCGTTTTATTTAGACGTTTAGTTGTTTATCTCACATAGTTTGTCTCAATAAATTGTTATTCAGCCAATAAGCAGTTATTTATGGAATGACAAATATCCTGGTTTATAGAATTATTAAGATCTCTTGAAAAATTAACAACCGAGTTATTAATAATTAATAATTGTTGTAATAATCTTCTTTTAATATAATATTTATATATACAAGGGCACAAGGTGTAACAGAATGACCTGACAAATTAAATAACTTTATAGTAATCAATACTTAAAGTTTTTTTTAAACATCATTTATAAATGGTTGTTTAATAAGTGCAGTATACATTTTTTTTTAAATGTTGAAATTAAAAATTAAAAATTAAATTAAATTTTTTTGTAGAAAATAAAAATAGCAAATTCGTAAATCTAATGTTTAGAAAAATGTTGATGGTAAAAACATTTAATCAAGCCAAGTAGTTAATTCATTTTTTAAAATTTTTTTAAATATCAGTATTATATTATTTCGATGAAAGTTAATTATTTCAAAACGTAATAACTTTACTCTTTAGACATAATTAAATCTTAAATTATTTGTCATTCGTATCATTGTATCATTTTTTTTCATAAGTTCAACTCTAATCTATTTTTTATTTATATTTGCCAAGTATTACAATATAGCGGGATGTAACACAGTCTTGTTGTACAATTTTAAATAAATGGCAGCACGGGGCATATTTTTTAGTTACTTTCCGTAGGTTACTGATAAGTGCAACTATAGGGACATTTTTCTGCGGCGGAGGGGGGAGCTAGAACTGTATCAGATGACCCTATAATTAATTAAACTAAAATACGATTAAAATACTGGCTATAAGCCCCCAAGCCCTCTCAATTCCATCGATGAAGGTTCTTTAAATGTTAAATAGAAATATCTGTATCCTCTATTTTTTTTTAATATCTACAAACGAGGAAATTTGATGATAACAATAAATAATAGTGAAAAGATTTGCAGACGACCCTATCTGAATTTGGACGTCACGCTGCGGGTAATCCCATAAACCTTTAACGTGTACAATACTATTAACGTGACACGGAAATCTGCGCAGTAAAAAACACTATAATATGGCGTTTGAGCGCGAGTTTTCGCGGAGTACAGCAAAGTTGTCGTGACACTGCGCGCACATGACACGCAGGGGCAGGAACCACGATGCCGTGGACACCTTAATGACGGAGAGACGATGACATGCAAAGTGAAATCGACAATAATAACAATAATAGTAATGATGATAATAATAATAGTAATGATAGCGATACGCGCGCACGGCTGAATTTATTATTTGTTGTTTGGTTTTTTATTTTTTCATTTTTTACCGTCTTCGCACGCCATACACCGGATAACCAATCATATATATTAGACAATAGCCCCGGCGATGATCGGGTATAATACCCCTCCGCCGCGGCCCACGAACACGCGAAATTGCCGGTTGTTTTGTGTCACAACACAATGAAAGACAATAATAACGCTCGGCTGTTATTATTATTATTATTATTATTATTATTACTACAATCGTTATTATTAGGTTATTACGTACACGTCGTGTACTATAATATAGGTAAATGCAATGCACAGAGGTACTCCTCGTGATGTACCTATCTACCTATTTAGGCGGCGTACGATATATTATGATGTCGCATGTGTAATAATATAATAATAATATGTGAAATTGTGTGTGTGTGTGTGTGTGTGTGTGTGTGTGTGTGTGTGTGTGTGGCTACTGTAGGCTATTCTTTTTTTCGTATTTGTATTTTTTTCGACGTTTTGTTTTCATAATGTCGGGATGTTTCCGATACAACCCATTTCCCGTGACGGTGATGCCATTCACGCGGGTTGACCTACACAACGGTCACTGTGTGTGTGTGTGTGTAAACCGTTCACAACAATAATAATTGTCACGTTAATAATATTGTACGGTGGGAGGGTGGGAGGGTTGGCTATAGCTTCGTCGTTGGATATCCAATAAAAACGACATGCGTTTAATTAAAACGGACTCAAATATTATACGTACCCAACTATTTGACTGTTTATAATTACAGTGCATTCTTCGTGTCCGCCTGCATATAATATAACGTGTTCTGTACCTATATTATTGTACCAGCTACAGCCTACAACGGTTCTGAATTAATAAACTACCTATACTTTAGACAGCACGAATTAATTATTTTTAATTTCGTAACTATTGCACCGATTTAATATTGCGATAAGACGTTATTTCATTCCGATGACAACAAGTATTTTGTCCTACTTTTATAAATCTAAAATATTGTCGCATATGGCGTTAAGATAGCACAAAGCCTTGTTGTAAGTTATGACGTGTACATTTGATATTGCAGTACGCACAGCCTTTGTATACTTCTTAAATCCTTCGTTTTGGCCACAGGACATAATATTACAAACACTACGGTTTAGGACTGTGCACATATTTATGCTTAAATATTAAGTTAATGTAGGCTAAACACCTGTGCAGTTAAATCCTTTATAGTATACTGCAGAACATTTTGGAATTTTACTTGACTACAACGTTTTGCATTGTCTATACAAGCGAATCACTACACATTGCAATACGAATCGTAATATTATAGTAAACACTAAAAAAATGTATAACTATAACTTATAATAGGTACCTACGTAATATTTGTATACTAGGAAAATATCGGAATTTTTGTCATTATTTTTCGGTGTGAAACGATATAGTCAAAGATATCCGACTTCTTGTAAACCTGTTTTCAAGGTATTGTCCGAATATCCGATTCACATTTTCTGAATGTCTCAGTAGGAATTTAATAAACAAGAAAAATCAAAAAACGCACAAGAGCAGAATATAATAATGAAAAAAAAAGAAAAAATACAAACAAAAACCTACGGCAGTCCTGGTTCTATCCCCTTCTTCGTAGGTACCTACTATGTTGTATAGAGAAATAACCGCGATGTTATATATATATAAACGTTGAAACACGCCGTGCCGTTAAGATTAAGAGTTTTCGGTTTTTACGATGCACATTTAACTATTATTTTGTTTTCATTGCAGACAATTTTTTTTAACCACTTCCTAGAAACTAACGTCTCCCGCGAAAGACGCTTAGGTCGTAACCATCCCCCGGTAAACCGACTGTGTATTGAGTTTAGAATTTTATATTGTATTATTATTACAGATATTAATATTATGTTATTATACTATTGTTCGACTCCCTCTAGTATTATATTAATAGTATTATGGCCGGGAGTGAGGGACGTAATATTTTTCGCGGTTCGTACATATTATTATAATTCTTTTTTTTATGCATAATTGTTATTTAATTAGTGCGGTTGTATTATTATTATATTATTATATACGATTACTTCCGATTAATGAATTTGAAATATATTGTCCCGGGTTCCGGATTTCAGTGATGGTGATGTCATTGATCAGCGGGGTTCGTCGCACGGCGGTCTTATCCAATTTAAAATACGCGTACCACGACCGCAAGGGTTGTTGCATCCCCATTCCGCAGTGTATTATGTATATGATAATATATTAAACGCACGCGGTGTCATCAGATTTGCAATTCGCAATAATTTGATTTACCAAAAACCAAAAGGGTTTCGATGAACATTTTTCTTTCAATCGCGTCGTTTGACTTCATTATTCGAACATTAAATCTGCCAGTAAATGGTGTATTTTTTTATTGATGTATAGACGAGCAGAATTAAGGAAGGGGGGAAACTCGTACAGGGGAATAATCCATAAACACTTACAGTGTTCAGTGTTCGATATTACTAGGTATAATCAAATATATTTATATTGGACTTAT
>NW_019104045.1:543906-595242 GCF_001856785.1 Myzus persicae | reverse complement strand
CCCCCCCCAAAAAAAAAAAAAATAATAATAATAATAATTTCTTATTATTTACGACATGATATTGTAGTATATTTTATACTATTACTATATTATTATAATTCAACAAAAGGTATATATTATGATACCATGCTACTCAGGAGCGGACACCTGTTTTTTATAAACCGAATACGAGAATCGTAAGTACGTTAAAATATTATTTCATGTGCGAGACGTATTTCAGTAATTGCTCATAAAAACTCGATCAAACGTAGTACAAAAATATCGTAAATCCTCTAGCGCATAGAATTGGGAATGTAAAAAAAAATAGTAATAATAATAATACAAATTATAACAATAATAATAGTGGATAAGAACATATTATTATTATTATTATTATTATTATTATTACATATTATTATATTGTTGGGGGCCGACTGGAACGTTGCAGTGCAAATATGTAATATCACCGACGACGTCGTTCAAGTGTCCGGTTCATTTCACTAACATCATCAATCTTATATACAGTATATATAGGTGTATATGTGCGTATAATGTGTATCATATATATAAGTGCGAATATATAAGGCCCTAAACTGTATCCCGGCACGCCCTGAGGGACAGTTGTTTACGTAAATATAATAATATAAAATATATATTTCATGTGCACTATATTCTTTTGTGCGGTGTTCGTTTCTTTTTTACTCGCGCGCAATCACACACACACTTATATATATGCGTGTAAACACATTGATGAAAAAAACCTTTCATTCCGAAACGCACAATAAACGAATCGGTTCCATCGTTGCGGATTCCGGTCTCACGCAACATCGAATCGTACTCGGGCTATTATTTCTCTTAATTTTTTGAATACTAGCGCCCCCCTTTCAAGGAGGCGGTGGCGGCCGCTTTGACACACGCGGGGCCCGTACATAATAGAATTGGCGAGCGAGTGAGACGGACGGAGAGAAACGGACGCGAATATAACAATAATAATAATAATAATAATAATAATAATAATACAACTAGAGAGACGTCCAGAGATTTTTATCGAAAAACGAATCGTTTTTAGCCCATGCAGAAGAGAGAATCCCTTTTTTTTCGCAAAATGCACAATAAAATTCTTTACGCCTGTTGACCGGAGACGTAATTCAAGTAGCCGACAGATGGACTCCCGGTTTTTTCACCACCGCAGCCCCCGCACCTCCCTCTTCACCACTCATACTTCTTCTTTTCTGCGGCCATTGTATGTACCGCCGCCGCCACCGTCACACCGCGCCTTGCGGATGTCCGAGAGACGAGTATATAATTTATATATAATATATATATATGTATTAGGTATATATATTATAGAAGCTGTACCTAATGCGGCGGCAGCAGTGTCGTTGTCGGAAAGGGGTTTTTTAAGAATGTAAAAAAAACCTATTAAAATAATTTCTTTACCTCGCTTTGTTGGCTCTCCTCTCTGTATACCAAACGCAAGCCGATTTCTATACGTCACCGCCGCCGAGTATACAGTCTGCACATCACACAAACAATAATATGTAAATTCGGCGAATTCCCTTTGAAAAAAAAAAAAATATCAACTTTTTATTATAAAAGATTTCTACTATTGCACGGCTCCATATTGCATCGAAACGATTTTTTTTCTGTACTCAGATTGTTAAATATATATGAATATTATTATGTTAGTTTCCGGAAGAAATTAATTTGTTGAGAACACGAGCCATTGATCGATATGTACGTTCTTGTACAAACGTAATATAATTAGTTCAAAGATGATTTTAATCTTTTCGTTGATGGTCTTCTTAATTTAGATTTTAAAAATAGAAACCTATGTAAATATTCTATAACGTCGCAAATTTAAATACCAAGCGTAAGGCAAGAATGTGACTTTATAATAGTGACTATATATAGATTTTAATTATTATTATCAATTAACTAAGATATACATATTATTATTATCGATTAATAAATACATTATTCTGATACGTTTTAAGTATGTATAAATAATTAAATACTAAATCCAATACTATTTTTTATTATAAAAATAATATTATTATTTAGAATTTCAAACTAATTTTATTTTTTTTAATTATTTGAAGAAATGTATGTACATTAAAAAGTCAGTGATCAACATGTTATTGTTTTTAATAAATACATTATTCTGATACGTTTTAAGTATGTATAAATAATTAAATACTAAATCCAATACTATTTTTTATTATGAAAATAATATTATTATTTAGAATTTCAAACTAATTTTATTTTTTTTAATTATTTGAAGAAATGTATGTAGGTACATTAAAAAGTCAGTGATCAACATGTTATTGTTTTTCATGTATTGCAGTGCTCGAATTGGTGGGGGGAGCTGGGGGACGGAACTTCTCTTAAATTTCTGATATTTTGAGAGCACCCCATCAAATTATTTTCATTAGAAGGGAGGTGGAAGTCTTATTTTGGGGTGTGAGGGTAAAGCCGCCCCATGAACAAGGTTGAATTCATTCGTTGTAAGGAAAGATAACTTTTCAAGTCTTAAAGACCCCTTTCTTTTAGTTTTTCAATTCGAGCACCGTATACATGCTTGTTTTCAAGTGTGTTTATTTATTTTTAAACACTTTCGGTACCTAAGATTAAAACACTACAGTGAAACTACTAAACTATTTAATATACTCTATACACACATTTGCAAAGCCCGGAAATGCAACATTGTATACATTCCTTTAATGCTGTATCTATGTATACAATATACATGTATAATAAGTATTAATACTAAATTTTGCGTCGAATCATCTATAATGTTCATCTTCTGAAAATATACTGGTGTCACAAGGACAAATGATTTTCGATCAAAATTATACGAAAAGCGCTAAAAAGTTTCGAAACAAACTATTAGGATTTTTGGTACACAGTTTATCCAAAAGTCCTTTATTACTCTCCAGTTTGGTCGGCAAAAAGGCCGAATATATTGCGCCCTATATACTGTGGAATCCACTCAAATTGGATTGTCCGATATGCTTGATAAATTACAAAGGCTGTTCTCAGTATGGCATTTTACAAATTACAACCCTTTAAATGAATTGGCAGTACGATACTACGATGTAATCTATATTGTCCTTGAGTCTTGACATTAAGAAGGCTAAACGTGGACGTAACAGCAGTAGCATTCACATCTTATGAAACGACAAATAATATAATTAATATTGTTGAAGAATGCTATTCTAAGAGAGCCTTAATAATCTTTTGATATTTTCATCCTTTGTTTTGTGTCTCATTAGCAACTCAACAAGAAAGAACTAATACTAAATAGTATAGTATTATAATACGATGACGATGACGATGTCGTTTAATAATTTAAAATCTTAAAATTTTTATTTTCACACTTAATACACAGCAAATATTTAATTTACATTATCTATTTAGCCTTATGTTTACACATTTAATTTAATATATATTCAATTGTATTTAATTATGTTTTTTTTAATTTAAATTACATTTGCATACTCAATTAACTGATTGATAATTTATATCAGTACTATCAAATTCAAACAGTTGTAAGTTATATTTTACCTATATAATTGGTGGGTTTTGTTTTAAAAAAAGATATCTCAAGAGGTTGAGTTTATCAAAACATTCACACGTGCATATATGTTGAGTGAATGATCGTGTAAGATAAAATATAGGAGAATTTTTAAAACAAAAAAACAATAGTTTAGGGTGTATTCGAGATTTTTTTTACTTTATGGTTGATAAAAAACTTGGGCGTGGTTTTGATTTAAAAAGAAACAAGATAATATGCATTGTTTAACGTAGGAATGCAATCGATATATGAGAAAGCGTGTTATCATAAGAGAAAAAAGTTTTTTTATTATTTTTTTATCCATTTGGAATAAAATAAATAAGGATAACGATATAATAATATAATACTTATAGCCATAGCGCGATGAATTCATATGGTGAATGGGGGGGGGGGGCTATACCCTTTTTTCAGCTCGTGGTTTCGACGACGCTGCCGGAACTTCTTGCGAATCCCGAGGGGACTTAACAGAATTCTAGGGGGGGGGGAAGCACCCTTAGTCCACTCACCATTCTAGGGAATTACACAAGTCGGAATACAAAAGTCCCGATGCTCATTTTGCGCAGTGGACTTGACGGTGCACAATTCGGTACACCTGTGCCCATGCCTGCAACGGCGATCAATTTGTCATATCACTGGCGGGTGCATATTGTACCGATAAATTCCGATACCGGACTACGAGTACCCCAACGCCGTCTGCAGTTATTGCAGGATTACATCACAGGTTTACCGTCGTGTATAATACTATAATATGATTCATGATCATCCTGACGATTTGTAGTGCCGCGATGGCGGAATTCTTACGACTGAAAATGTGTAACGGTATCGAGTTTGGTCGTTCGGCAGCGCGTCACAATATTATAATAATGTTCGCAATGCGAACACACACACACACACACACACACACACACACACACACACACGCCAAACCTATAGGTAAACATAATACCTACGTAGATATACAGAATGCACGTATATTACCGGTGTAGGTCGTCGTCGGATTATTAATATTATTGTACGAGAGCCAGGGCCGCGTGCAGGACAGCGTATTTTCCGCGTACGCAAACACGCACAGATAATATACTATTATGTATAACTCCTAGCTGTATCATCGGCACACTCATATATATATATATATATGTGTGTGTGTGTGTGTGTGAGTGTATATATCATGTACATAGGTTGTGTACGGTCGTAGTACACCGTCGGTCGACGATATTATATTGTTCTGGAGTGCATTTTCCCAGCCGGCGCCGCCCGTTAGCATTGCAAATCGCGGCTATCGTGTACCTACCATCACCGATGGTAATAATAATAATATATAATATTATAATATTATATGTAAGACCGGTCTCGGCGACACGACTGCAGCCCGATCGGGCACACACCGTAGAGTCGTATACAATATACACTATATACCTATATATTATGGACAACGATAATAATACGCTACATTATAGAGGTATACGTTGGAAAAATGTCGGATTTTCTTTTGCCCTCCTCTTCCGCCCCCGCTGCTAGAGCTAGAGCATGATATTGTTGTCGTCATGTGTGCAGAAGGCCCCTCGCATGCATTTTTCAACCACGATACCCACTGCAAATAAATCCGGACCCCTTTATCATTGCAGTGCATATTACTTATTAGTATATTCTATGATAATTATAAATTCCAACATTTATTTTTTTTTGTTCGCGCAAGAGGTAACCCTAAATTATTAGTCGCTCAGCTTTTTTTTCTGTTGTACACCTCAATAAATTATATTAGTTACCCTAAAATAAGTTTAAAACGCACGCGCGAGTACTCTAGTTCACTACAGTTTAATATAAAAAACAACATATTGTACATTTTGCGGGACTACGAATACACTATACTGAAAAACAAAATATAAAGGTATAAACTAATAATAACCTATCTCATTTTTGATCCAAAAAAAATACCAGCAGTAGGAGGGCTGGTGGTAGACATCAACGTTGAACTCTAGTATCTCTGGCGGAGGACTAATTGCTCGTATCGTCCCGGATTTTTTCGAAAAATGTTCTCTCCGCACGCCCCACCCTCCTGCCGACGACAAGTGGCCGGATCTTATGAAGTAAAAATAAAATATACATAGATAGATTGTTACACAACATTTTGTAGTATAAGAAATAAATTTATTTATATACTAATGTTGTATAAAGAAACGGTGACTGGAGTGGCACGACTCATTTTATTTTTCTAAATTGAATTAATAATACCTTTGTTATGTTTTTTTCCTAGGCACCGAGAGCACAGTACTCCGCACTGCCCCCCCCCCCCATTTGGGAGGGCACTGGCCTTATATATAACAAATTCGCCCTATTATGATAATGCAATATAGGTAGGTAGGGAAGTCGTATATTATTTAATATATTTTCGATGATCTATCACGAGCAGGGTGAATACGTGTCGAGGAGACCTACCACGAATAAGTCGGAATATTACGGCACCCGCTCTAAAGGTACTTTCGATTTCAGAACGGTTTAGTGGGGAAGTGGTATATTATTGTTATAATAAAATACCGGACGATTGATATAATACCCAAATGTTATGGGTGCAAACCACGCGACTGACTTTAGAGAAGAGCTATATTATAATATTATATGACATATTCATAGAAATACGCGTCGGTATCGTCGTCGTAGGCGCCAAAGTATCATAATTTCACTATAATACGACGTTAACTGTAATGCCCTACAAACTGCACTGTCTATTATAGAGACGCTCCATGATTTTTGTTTTTTTTGTTTTTTTGAACTCGAAATATTTTTTAATCCGATATGAGATCAAAAAATTATGTAAACGGTCTTTTTACAACACAAACACACACACACACACACACTAAATAAAAACACGTTTTATCGTGTTTTCCGATAAATCATCTACACATACGGATGATGTAGTATTTTCGGTAGGTCATTAAATTCCATTAAAACCACATTTAGGTATTCCGGTAAACGTGGGAAGAACTAACAGCTCAGCGGTGGTTTTCATTCTAACCGATTCTCTTGTTTTACAAAAAAAAAAACTCACAATGAATTCATATCATAATTGTACATTTTTATAAATCATTAATGATCCGGGAATTATACGAAATTAAATCGTTTCTATGCGTAACAATGCGACAATATGTAATTACGACCAGTAGTATTATATACACACGCATAGTATGATATAATATTGTGAATTATCTAATTGATATCATATTATATTTAAGCACTTGGTCGTTTTAAAGATACAACTCGACGATAATAAAATCACAATACGTTGTCTGAAAAATGAGTAAAAACAAAACTACCGAATGGAATAACGTGGCAGTACACTTTTTCAGTTGTAATATTGTGTACCAAAAATCAAACATAAAACGCCATAAGTACAATATGCATACAAATTAGTTACGAAACAGATTACTAAAATATAATAATATCTTCAATGATGTAACTGAATGAGAAGTTTATGGTTCTTTTTTAAGTACAAAACGAATCAATATAAATTATTAACTACAATGAAGAAACACACTTACAATGCTTCAGTTTTTTTAGGGGACCTAACCCTTAAGACCCTCCTCCAATGAATGCCCGCTTATGCACAGTGATTTAAATAGCGTGCTGTGGCTCATATTACATAATAACCGGATGTGGTAAATTAATAAACGTATTCAATTTTGGTTTTAACTGATTATTGTATGATAACTTCAATAAAAATCATTCCAAACTGGTATAAAGTGGCCACGAGAGTTTCAAGAGGAGTTCAAATAGTTGATGCACACAAAATTAAATGTATAATGGAAAAATGTCGGATTTTCTTTTGCCCTCCTCTTCCGCCCCCGCTGCTAGAGCTAGAGCATGATATTGTTGTCGTCATGTGTGCAGAAGGCCCCTCGCATGCATTTTTCAACCACGATACCCACTGCAAATAAATCCGGACCCCTTTATCATTGCAGTGCATATTACTTATTAGTATATTCTATGATAATTATAAATTCCAACATTTATTTTTTTTTGTTCGCGCAAGAGGTAACCCTAAATTATTAGTCGCTCAGCTTTTTTTTCTGTTGTACACCTCAATAAATTATATTAGTTACCCTAAAATAAGTTTAAAACGCACGCGCGAGTACTCTAGTTCACTACAGTTTAATATAAAAAACAACATATTGTACATTTTGCGGGACTACGAATACACTATACTGAAAAACAAAATATAAAGGTATAAACTAATAATAACCTATCTCATTTTTGATCCAAAAAAAATACCAGCAGTAGGAGGGCTGGTGGTAGACATCAACGTTGAACTCTAGTATCTCTGGCGGAGGACTAATTGCTCGTATCGTCCCGGATTTTTTCGAAAAATGTTCTCTCCGCACGCCCCACCCTCCTGCCGACGACAAGTGGCCGGATCTTATGAAGTAAAAATAAAATATACATAGATAGATTGTTACACAACATTTTGTAGTATAAGAAANTAATATATTTTATATTGTAAATAATTGTTATATTTCTTTTATTAATGTTAATTGCCAGAACAACTACAAATGCATTAATATAATAATATTGTGTATTAAAAAATGTACATAGGTAATATTTTATTTTGTTTCAATGGACGGCGGCACTATTGCATACATATAATAGAATGCATTTTTTTACTTATAAACTTCAATTGAGTAAAGTATTATTTCAGCACTAATATAATATCGGTATAGGTAATATACTAATATATAGGTACAGTTAAAACTTAAAATTAAAAAAAATTTAAAGAATGATGTTTTGATTAAAATGTAAACGTTTATATAACATTTTCCTTAACATAAGTACCTTGTGGATAATAACTTATAACTTATAAGTTTATAAGTAAACCATTTCCTCTAAAGTTTACGTTCGGGCGAGTTGTATTCCAAGTAGATACTCACATATTTAATGTTATTATTAAAATAAAATAAAACATTTTATAGTTCACGTGTCGTATCATACTAAAATCATGGTATGGTAGGTTAAGAACAAAATCCGATAAAATAATTGCAAGTTAAATTTTATGTCAAAAACCAGTTTTATTATAGCAAAAAAAAGAATCGGTAAACCTCACTGTATTATCGAATAAAAGAAATCATTAAATTGCATTTTATTTTTTACACGTGCCAACGTGCCATACTGCCACGTTCATAAAATGTATTTATTGTAAACATAAAATAATAATAATATTATATTCTCGCATGCGCATATCATTGCCTTGCATATAGTTTATACCCCAGTTATGGTATATAAAGTCACAAATACACAATAATATTATATACTTTTATCTGCCCTGCTATAATGCCAATTATTTCACAGCTCACGCTATTCATATGGTGTGTAGGTTGTGACTAACTTTAGCTGTCAAAGTCCGAAACTGAGGATATAGTACATAATTTAGCTGCAGTGGTGTTATGGACTGAACTTAAATCTTAAATGACGCATTCCCATAATTAAGTACTTACCACCGCCACCTCCCCCCCCCCATATTTCCTTCTAACAAAGTTATGATGTAAATAAAATGTGGCCGAGAGGTCGGGTCTTAACATATAATTCTGCGCCACAGTCAAGGGGCGACTACATCCCCTTTACAAAGATGACAAAATTGAGTCCTTTTCAGCCCGCCACTGGACTTTAGAATGATATAGATGAGGGTAATATTCTGAACTATCTAGAACAATATTTTCACGAAATGGTGTTCTGCACGATTCACTCGGATAATAGTATCATCGGTTTTAACGATTCTCGTATTAGAAGATTGGCTCGCAACAATTACTTTCCATCGAAACAATGCCTATGAAGCACAAACTATAAACATCGATTTTCATGTAAATATATAAAAGAAACCATAACATTAACCAAGTAACAGGACGTAGGTCCATAAAACTCAGCTGTTCGGTAAGACATAATAGTAACGGCAATTATTTACAATAAAATAATAAAACTGTACACAGAAGTTTTCAGTTTGGCTGTTCATAGATAGGTATTAGAACTGTATTATTCTGTACCTTTATATTTTGTATCGAACCATCTAGTATGTATACTTATAAAATATTTTTGATATTTAAAATTATTATAAACCCAAATGCGGTGTAACTATATAACCGTATGATGCGGTTGCATAACGAGAACACCACTCATCAATATACTGATAAAACTAGGTATCACTAGGCTGCTAATTATTGAATTGTATTATATTTCACAAGTACATCTATTGGGATACATTTCCTATTTATTTTATTACTATTATATAGATTTATTTTATGCATTGTATTAATTATTGTAATTTAAATATTACACTGTTGCAAAGGGCCCCGCCCACTAGTAAATAATAAATAGATAACTACGGTAAAAACCATAGGACATCCGACTTAAGGTTTCGAGTGAAATTTGTCTTATATTTATAAAATAAGTACATATTATAATATTGTGTATACATTTTTTACGTGTGGTATAAAAAGATCATTTACAGACGATTATCTTTATGAGTAACATTTTTATGTAGTCCCATAAACATAAAATTAACACTATACAGCTAACTGTATGGGCTCCGACCAACATCGTATTTTCGAAGGCTATGATTTATCAACATTTCGTTCAAATGTATTCCATAACACACTACTCACGCAACGTTGCATTCGGAGCGAGCGAAGATATTATAAGACCGCCTCTAATACCCGCGGTGACGGTTTCCTGTAGGAATTTTTTTCGATTACTTCGCGCACTCGGGTGGTAATAAAATACCTCATATCATTATCATAATATTCACCTAATATTACAATAATTCATGCTTTAATACTATGCGCTTCCTAAAAAGCCTCACTTGTTTTCGGCACACTCCCCGCGGGCCAAGTCGACGTGCAATCGTGTCCCGATGTCCATATAGTCGCTCCCATCGACGCCCACCGACGGTCACGAGGCATTCCAAATGGCCCGTCATTATCCGAGGCTTGTTTGTAACGACGCACTGTTGAACTATGTTGTTGTACCCGTTCCGCAGTGTACGATGTAGTGGCACAAACGACGAAGGTCGGACACGATGGGCAGAAGGTGCACACGGCCATCGAGTTGTCGTGAAAACGCAATCGGAATACGATTCTCGGCTTTTCGCAAAACAGCCACAACACGCGCTGTTGTAATATTGTTTCGCGTTCAGGTAAACTGTTTTTCGCCCAAACGTATTCTATTGAATACGACGAATGAACACAAAGACAATAAATTATTACACCGCGGCTTTTGTGCTACTATAGATATAAAATATGTATAATATACACGATATTTGGCGCTATGACAATGAACACCATGACGTTCAAGATGTGTTTCTATAGGTATTTGCACTGCAATTGCCACCTACACTAAAAAAAATATTTTTAAAAAACGTTGTATTTATACATATTATCGTCACTGCAATGCCACGGAAATTTGGTTATTCAAAAAATTATTGCATCCTCTAATCTTAATTTTATAATTAAAAACAATATTTTAATTCGATTTTGATTTCATACTTTTATTATAATATGGATGAATGTTGAGAGTTTCCGCGAAATTATATTATGCACTTGGCGTACCTAAACAAGATTAAAAAAAATAAAAGCATTAGTATTATATTTATATATTTAAGCTATGTGCCGAGCCAAACCCCTGCGATCTACATAGAGATACCTTTATAGATATGTTATAAGATCCCAATCTAATATGAAATAACGATACGATTTATTCACGTAAACACAAACAATTTAAGTTTTAGAACCGCGTGCAAACCTAACGTAAAATTAATGAGTCGCAAACCCGCCGCAAACGGGTTAGATTAAATTTGGGTTTTAAAATACGTTTGCAATTATTATTTCCAAGGTTATAACATGATTCTTTTTAATGGCCATGACGGCTTAGACTTACTCATTAACCGACTAATTAGTAATTATTTAGCATTGTGATTTACATATTATGGTCGCTGGAAGTTAAGATAAATGGCGTAGAAAACGTAACCTCCTGCTATGAACAGCTCCTGCTCCTAACATTTTATTTCACAAGTGTGAAAAAGCAGGTGAACTGTATTGTTCCACTCGACGAATGGTTTCTCATATCCATTGATTACTTGAGTATACACGTTTAAATGAAATAAAGGCACACATTTTATTTTTGTAATCCTTGCCTGATAGATCGCCTACCCATGTACACAGTACAAAAGAGACCATATGGATTAATCGCAAGATTATCTCACGTTTAAATCAAATTAAACTACAAACCATTATATTATATATTATATTTGATCGAATACCGACCAAACACATAAATGAACCTTTACAAATAGAAATATCCGATTGCACGGACCGCGGACTTGGAGCTGCACAAAACCGAAAGTCTTGTATATGACTGCAGTTTCTTTTATGCGTTTTCTACACGACCAATAAGCGTAAAAATTAAATTTAAGTCGTACGATAAAATAATACCTTATCAGCTGCGCAATATGGCCGTCGTATCACGACGATGTACACACATAGTAGTACTGCAGTATGGGACGAGAGAGACTACGCTTAGTGTCTAGGGCACTCGAGGTTTGCGAGATAAATTCGCCTGCAACCCCGTGTTTCCGATCCGGTTAGCAATCGCATCACGTCGTCGGGTCCCGTCTGTCCGTTTTGTTTGCCTCTAGTTAGCGCACAAAACCCACAGCCCGCCGTAATGGACCCCATCATTGACAAACACGTCCCTTATTATTCTTTTCGACGGCGGGATTTAATAATTGAAATCGAACCCACGGATCACAACAACCGTGCGTTGTGTATATGTATATATATATATTGTATACACACGCATTTGGAATCCGTTTTCTTCCGGTCGCGCGCACACCAGCCTTGGTATATTATTATTGTATGCTTTTTGCAGTCTGCTAATGTCTCGTGCACTGCAGCAGTATTGTAGATAATATACTCGCACAAAGCCTGTCGGGTCCCCCGCAAAACGATGACCACTGCGGATCCGCACTTAACGCGCACACATCCGCACGCCCGATACAATATTATATTACTATACATCAGGAACGATTTTCAAAAGTCAATATTCGAGTATATATAGGAGGTACATCATAACATAATGCATACATGACAGTATGATACTTTATATACTGCTGGACTGCACGTAATACAATTTATTACAAAAGCAAAACATCAAATATCAAATGTTACGTAACTATAGCTCGTGTAATAGCTGTACATCGTCATTATTAGGAGTTGTGATTTTTAGCAAATCATGTTTCATTTCAAACTAATTACTCGTCGTGTGCGGTCATCACATTAAATTAAATGGTGATTCGCGGTATACTTATACAGACGCGTAAATGACAAGAAAAAGGATAAAAACACATTTGAGGGGCATAATCATACTAACAGAGTCCTCAATACTATTATTTCTGAGGAAAAATATATTTGAATAAGAATATTATAAAACTAAATTTGTTTATTGATATGATATGATATAACGAATACTCGAGTAGTCAAATCCATAAATTAAAATAAACCGAAGATATTGAATTGAAGAGACTATTTAAAAAAAAAAAAAAAAACCATGATTTTACAACAGACGACAGTCAAGTACAGAAATCGCTGCATGCGTATTCAATTTGAAAATATAAAACAGAGGAAATTTCGTACGCACACCACCGTATCGATTGCACAAGGAAAATAAAAAGCATTATTACCCGTCGAACCGACATAAGCCACGATGAAGTTGTATTCGCGGCTATTGTGTTTCAATCTAATTACGATTGATTTAACTATGTACATATATAAAGAAACAAACTTGGGGGTTGATACATGTCGGCGACAGATAGGGTTTAAACCACACGATATTCTGATCCCTCAATTTGTTACTGGAAAGCAAAATAATAATAAAAAAAGAAACCAACCCCTATCGCGTACATCAATTTTCATTATGCAAACCCTCCATGCAGTACAGTATAATGCGTATATGTATAATACATATCTCCGTGCGTGAGGGTGTGTGTGTGTGCGTGTGTGAATGTATATGTCTATAAGGCTGTGAGTATATTTAGTGATCGGTAAGAGAAAACGATCTAAACCAATTGGACTTTTCCTCGTTCACGACACCTTAATCGCCTGTCATCCTCTTATATATGGAATAGCTAGGGGAAGAACACGAGCGTATATATTATACACTTATACGTCTTACGCGTATGTGTTATACGCTACCTTTAGTATATATAGGGTGTGTTCACTTACTTGGTGAATACCAATACGAGTTTAAAAAACCATTTTTATAAAGTACTCGCCTAACCCTAAAATAGATACGATACATACCTAGATAAATATAAAGTTATGTAGTTTACAAAACTGTTATATTTAATCATAATCTCGTATCTCAAATGGTATAGGTAATGTATACGCTAGAAGCATCTGTACTTACAATTTAAATCGAATGATAAGTGATGCTATAACAATTATAATCATCTTATTACAATAGTTTAAGACTCGATATTTTGAGAATAAATAAAATTGTCAATCATAAATTGTCGGGTTACATAGCCAAATTAAAGTGATTTGAATACTTTTAACTACATATACTTTTCTATTCCGTATCAATCATATTCGTAGATGTGTACCAGTTAAATTTCACACATATTTCATTTCGAGCAACCCGAGCTCAACAATGTATATCTATACCTAATAGGAACACGCGTATAAAATAAATTTAAAAAAAATAAATTAAATATTTTTTTTTACAAATCCGAAGCGATACAATTATTTTTATTGTTTATAATAACGACGTGTAATATCGTATTGTAAAGACCTCTATATAACGATGGGTGTGTTTTAGGTGCGACCGACAGCAGTGACTAGTGACGATTCACCCGATATTGGATAACGACCGCGTCGTGTCGGTTAATAGAGATACTTCTTCGCACAATAAGGTTGTTTCACGTAGTTATACCCACCTCACAACAGCGCCGCCACCGGACGGGGGGTGCAATTTGTGATAATTGATTACGATACGGACACCGATCGATTATTCACCGAGCCCTTTTGATTGACCCCCGAAAAAACCGATAAGAAGAAGTATATACAGTCTATCCTTCAGGGACAATGACGTTCTAAGCCGCGCAGTGCTCGACGATAGCCATCTCCGCATTACGTCTATACATTATTGTATATATAATATGTGCTATATATTATTATATACGTGTAGTGGGTACAGATATATCCTTACCGGGGTATGGTGACCCTTATTCGGTTTCAAACATTGATGTTTTATGTGTTGGTACCGTGCCGATTTGTATAAACTCGTAGGAAATGACCGTTTCCCATTGAAAATCGTGCCTCATGTCCTACTGAGGCGTACCGTGCCGAATCGGTAAAATATATTACGTCCTATGTATAGGATATTTATAAACATAGCTCATAAAATACATTCCGGAAGATGTTCAGGCTATAAATAATTATTTCAATGAACGAGACACATTTAAATTTAGAACGATGTTTTAATATAATATTATATTCTAAGCTCAACGCTCAACTGTTTTACATGTACTTGAATGCACATAATATCTATAACTTGATTTGATGTACTGACTTTTTTATGCGCCTGCCTATCTATATGAACTTGTTCAATGATCGACACGAACGTTTTCGAAAATAATATTCAGATAGTATAAATCATAAAAATGTATTCAATTCGAGTGTACAAATTTCACAACAAAATACATGTACATTATACATTAGTCTGAGTACATACTCTATTTTATTATACTTTTTCGAGGCTTTATAGCGCCCAGTAATGAGTATTCGTCATTCGGTAAATGTAATATTGACCTGAATCTTTTATTGTCAACTATATAATGTTTTACATGTTGTTAACAAAATGACTAAAACCGACGATCGTACGAAATCTTATAGACGTTACGAGACTCTGAACGCCGCAGGTTCTTTAGTGTTAAAAAAAAAACCTGATCATAACTTGACTTTTTTCGCAACTAACAAAATATTTTTTTGGCTCCTATACTGTATAAGATCTCCAGTACTAATACTAATATTCTAATATTATATTGAGAAGAAGGGGCATATTTTAAACATTAAATTTCCAAATAATATAAGTACCTACCCCATAATATACATCTTTTCAGCAGCTATTATTATCATAAATTCATAACCTATACCTGATATACTTGATAGTTGATAGAAAGTGATGTATTTAACGGGAAACGTTTATTATTTCAAAAACTGTTTACGTTATGGTATTTTTTTTTCACAAAACTTTATGTCCCCCGCGTGCTGTGCTCCTCCGGTCATTTAAACTTTAAATACTAACTATATATTATTAAGCATTACTCACTGACTATTCGTCCAAAATATTAATTTTATGTAACGAGGTAGGTAAAAAAAAATTAAATTGATTGAAAAAATGATGACGAAAATAGTAAAAATATATTTTTTCAGAAATGTCGTGTTGCAATGACTAAAAATTATGTAAAAAAATTATTTATAAAACTTTAATCGTTTTTGAAATAATATGAGTGTTTGTCGATAAAATATAGGCAAGAATCACCCGGGTCGACTGTGTATTATATTATACTTACCTACGCAATATTACACGTAGGCATATAGCAATAAATGATTTATTCACATCAATTATTAATCATCAAAAACCTAACGGATCATAATATTATAATCACTATTATTTCTAGATTTTTTTTTCTGATAAGAGATTCTCGACAACAAGGGCCACTACTGGATTTACAAACGATTTAATTTATTACATAAGTTGTCTAATTTTTCTAAATATTAGGTTTTAAATCTAGTTTTGAAGTTTGGAGGTTGTGTTAAATTGGATTATGTTGGCTGAGGATGATTTCCGGAGTAGTTCTGCCAATGATTCAGGCTGCAGGTTGTAACTTGTTCTACATAATATTACCTATATTATTATCGCCAAATCAACTTATTATTATTATTATTATTATTATTATTATTATTATTGATATCGCGTAATATAATTGTGAAATAGAAAAACGGGTGTGCTTGTAAAAATACAAAAAATCGTCCGAGGGAACGTCGCGGACCGTAATTATAATTTACGCATTTCGCACACACGCAGTCTCACGCATCACAGTTGTAGTTTTGCCCTGAATTCTCGTCACACTCTCCTCATCCGATCGTGCGTTATACGCTGCACACGTTCCGCACGCATCGGAAGTCCGGCGGCGGCGGCGGCGGTTGCGGTGGCGGACGAATAGCAGTCGCACCCGTTAACGACGACGACGACGATGGCCGGGGGTGGGGCCGGAGGTGCGGTAACTGTAGGGGGGAGTGGGCGAAGGGTCGTCGCGTGCGTGCGTGCGTTGCTGTCGCGACGGCCGGCGCGGCGGTGGCGACGACGTCTTTCGAAAATCACAGACCGTGTCACCCGAACCTCCGCCGCTGTTTGTTTTTATTATACATGCGTGCGCTAAGCCCCGCCGCGACTCACACACGCACACACGCACACGTTCACACACATACACACACACACGCGAATAATTGCGCGTGGCTTCCCTCCTCTCGCGGGCCACGTAAATTATTGATGACTGCGCTTCGCGTTCGACCGTGAACGCCTCTGCCGCCGCCGCCGCTACTGTTTGCGACCCGCTGTATTATTATAATATTATAATATTATCGGACGACCGGTGTTGCGGTCCGGGCCCCCCCCCCCCCGCCCGACCTTTGCGCCGGGTCGAGGCCCGGTTTTGGGCCACCCAACGGTTTCCGCGAATACGGGTCATCGCCGCTCGAACGAGTTGTACGCGGCGTGGGCGAATGTAAGTTCCTCATCCTATACACGAGTCCTGACAGGAAAAAAAAAGTACATAGGTACGTTTAGGCTCGTTTAGCTCTATCCTGCGACATAGAAAGAGGTACACAATGTTGTGTAGGTTCCTATACACACACGGTAAAAAAAAGTACCTACACATATATTAGTTCCTACAAAAAATGAAATGTGTAACTGTGTAAGTACCCACGTGTTAAGAAAAGATGCGTGTATAAGTTGCTACGTGTGACGTGGCAGAAAAAAATATTATTAAATGTAACTAGGTATGTGAAATATGGTATATTTTTTTGTAACAAGTATTAAAATGGAATGTTTAAACCATATAAGAAATACATTTTTTTTTTACAATTATTATGAAATATGATATTATTAAATTGTTTGACATTGATTTAATAATGTATTATGATATTTTTAACTTATATTATATAAAACTTGGAATTATATTGGGTACCTAAATTGAATATTTATAATATGTATGGAAGTGAAATATAACTATATATCATAATAGAATTTTACATACTCGCCTTTTTTTTTACCATGTTGAAACTTGCACATCTCATATGTAGAATCTAACGAATATGTGATTGTTTGCCTGCTACCCTCGAGTAGGAACTTATGATTCTCTCTATACGGCGTGTATAATTATCTTATATTATTTATTGAAAATATTTGTTTAGACAAATATTCTTTGTCGGTCGATACACATGAAGTTTCATGACGATATTGTCAGAAGAATTCAGCACTATTAAGATCCCCTTCGAAAGGAGAGCCCCCAGGCTTTACACTCCACAAGTAAATTCAAACCAACTTTTAAAAATAAATAATAGGTCGTTATAATATTGAAGATAAAGTAAATGTATTGGATCGGCAAGATAATTTACATTATTATATTTTTAAGAGAAACGCGCAATTATAGTCTGTGCTTGCCCGCCTACAATTTCCAAGTGAAATGTCACTTTTAAGGTACTGCAGGTGCTTTTTTGGGTACCTAGTGTTGGACTGTTATAGATGTGTGGCAGTTATACGCAAGTGTTAATATAGTTTTGTGTAAATAAGCAGTGCCAGGGTAGTAAATAACTAAACATACTGTTGGAGTGCACACGTTAGGTTAAGCAGGTGAATAAATTGTATATAATTTATTATAAGTACAAAATTGTTATGATATAAGTATAATAGTATCTTAACGATTCTATGATATTCATCTTTTGTGCATATTTTGAGTTTCATATCCTGTATATTCACAACTATAGAAGATCGAACTATGAAAATGAATCAAATTCCTAAGTAACACTGACATATAAACCAATTGTAAAACTGTACAATTTTGAATGATTTAATAATAAAAAATTTTTATTTTTATTGATTTGTCTTTTTGTTTTGTACATTTCATACTTGTATACAAAACAATGTAAAACCATTTGATAGGCTGATAACATGTGATGCCTTTCCTTTAAACAATAACAAAAATATATATATCATAATAATTATAATCGAGTGAAAACCACGCGATGCAAAACGGTCGCTACAGGTCGAGCAGACGGCTGTTGTTGTTCATAATATAATAATAATATTATATAGTGCGAGTTTAACCGAAGCGCCGGGCCGCCGTGGCCATGTCATCGTTGCATTCATACGATTTCCGCACCGCGTCTACCCATAGGTGCAGTAAAACAATATCGGGTTAGGTTGATTTCTTTTCTTTTTTTTTTTTACACCACCGCAAGTATCACATTTTCTCCGCATAGGATTATGTACACACAAACGCACCAATCACACGCCTTGTTTCGTATACACTATGTGTGCCGATATCGTAATATATTATATTAGAAGTCATAACAACCCACGTTATGACGAGTACAGACGGTTGTTGTGCTCTACGTGCACGAGTGGAAACGAGTAACAGGATTTAATTTTTTAAGACTTACCGACACCTGAACATTCAAAACACCCACCCATAATGGGTAACATGGTTTGTTTGTTGGGCCGCTTATAGACTTGTGCGCGACACGTCGTTTTTACTATCCATTTTAAACGAGATAACAAGAGATGCCCGTGGATCCAGTGGACAATTAAGTTTACACACACATTATTATTTATTATTTTGTATAATAAATTCGATACAATTTAATGATGTAGGTACATTGTATACTAGTATAAAAATGTGATATTTCGTAACACGTCAGACAAAAATTCATGTATACATTGTTAACATCATTATGGCCATGTAAATATTATAATATACTTAAAGGTAACGATTTTATAAATATGATATTTTAGACAACAAATTAATACTTTCATAAACAGGACAATTTCATCAAAGTGTCGATACAAAGTTTTTTTAATAGTTCAACGAGTAGAAAAATATTTTTAAATATACGGTGTCAGTTGAAATGTTCATTGGTGCATGACGGTAATAATATTTACTACCTATGATTTCTCTATACACTATACACAGCTAACATTTACAATTTTGTCTTCAGTCCATAATATAGAACTGGATCATATTCATTAAAATTCCCACATAGTCATATGGTTATAGCAGCGTAAAAATGAGAAGTGATATAAAAAGATATGCACTATTTCATAAACTAGTCTATACAAGCACTATGTTTATAAAATATGCGCATATACTTCTAAATATTCTGCCACCTATATACGAATCCACCGAGAGCTAATGAAGTTAATAGCAAATATTCCGTCGATGAGACGCTTCACGTGACACGAATATTAAAATATATATGCAAATTCAAGAGCGCCTTTAGTGTTTAACACTTTACTTCGAAATACCTCACAAAAATGCTTCATAAGCATCAATCTATAATATTTTTGTTACACTTTTTAAAATGACTTACCTTGCTATGAAATTATTTTCAGTTGTTCGTCCTTTTTCTTGTTTTTTTCAATGACAACAATTTATATATAAGTGCCCACCATGAATGGGTACTTAATTGAACCTTTCATTCGAAAAATTAAGTATAGGCACCTATTATAAGTTATATAATAATAATATATTCTAGTATACCTGTTAGTATAATACTACATAATATAGATATTATCATTATTTAATATGCATAATGGAAAAATAAGTTTAACATTATGTATTCTGATTTAAAATAAATTATAAAATATTATTTTCATGTTAATAATATCCGTATATGTACAATAGATATACCTTATGTATCCAAACTCTAATAAAAATACTTAAATAAATGTTTTTATAAAATAATATTTAAAACTATCGTTATATTTTTTTTATTTTACTAAATAGTTTTCGTTATAATATGCTGGGCGTGTACGCAGATGGCTACTTTATTGTTATAAATATAAAATAATTTGGTCTCTTTTTTTCATACTATTGAAACATTTAATTAAAAATAATCGATAACCTACTTGGTAAAATGCTTTAATTAATTTCAAATTATTTAATAAATATGCATTCATTTTTAAGTTTTAACTCATAAAATAACATTAGGATATATCGATATATCATATATGTATATAATACCTTTGTATAACAAACATTATAAATATCGAGACGTTAAATAACAATACTTATAATACAATACTTAGCAATAAATAATAATAATCTTTATTTATTTAGTATTATATTGTAATATTGAACAGTAATGACCTATTTGGACTAAATTCATTATTTTCAAAATGTTAATATTATATCTTTGTGACTTTGACCTTTGTCAGAAAATAAATACATGTCATTGTTTAAAAATCAAATCCATTAACATTATAGGTACTACCTTAAAACTGTTTTTTGTTTCTAAATTGAATTAATCTCGTGTGTACATCTCTGTTGTACGTAAATCACATCATAAACTACATAGGTAATTTAAGAAAATACAACAAAAATACTTGTTGAAATAATAGTAGGTAATATATAAAACTGGTCCTACCGAAACTGATATTGTGTTCAAGAACAACGTTTTAAAGTGATTTTGAGATAATAGGAGGGACATTATTTAAATACTTTCTCTGTGCGTTAATATTTCGATCTGATATGGACAAAAAAAAAACAACAACAACCGAATGTAATAACATTTTATTTGTCTCTAAAATATTCACATAATTATAAAACACGTCAAGTTGAAATAATAATAATAATAAACATTATAATAATACTGTGTATGGAGCAAACGACCAAAGTAGCCGCGGGTATGGTTTAATTGACATAGCCACGTATAGGTACCTACTATGGCATATGCACTGGGAACCATAAACGGTAAGATTTTACGATCGTTTCGACTGGCGGGTAATAGACATGTTTTCGTGCTGCTCGCACATGATGATGATGTATAAAAATACGTGCAGGGTATCGTTATCAATTTGGGAGGTATACTTATTATACCGTATACGATGATGTGAGGAAGCATTCAAAAACACACACCTATGTATATATAAGTATATATTCAAGTGTATATGTGTGTGTGTGTGTGTGTGTGTATTATAAGTAGCACATATCAAAAGGATCAGCCGGTATAGGTGCGTGCTTATATGCGTATATATATATATACGTATATAATATAGCCATTAGGCACGATATGGCACGATTTTCGGTGGCTGTAGTATTTAAAGCGTTTTAAATTCGTATACTAGTCGCGCCAATAATCAAGGGAATTATTAATTAAGTTTTAACCGAGCTTATACAATATATATATTATACATCATAATAATATAATATACTTGACGTATAGCCATCGCATACACCAACGCCATAATGGAATTCGGATTTGACCGAAAGTAGATAATATATATATTATACAAGGATTTGCATAACGGGAAATTATTTTACCCGAATCATCACTCAACTGCCTATATAATATTGCCAATGAATTGTATGTGTTTACTTTTTATGTTAACAAGGTAAATTTATTTATATACATGCACTATATTATTTTAATGTATGATGTGTATTGGTCAAAACGCAAAATGGCATAATATAGGAGAATATTCGTTATAGGTTATTGTTAAAAAATGACGTTATTGTTATTTGTTAGGAATTTTGGTGATTTTTTTTAAAAAGTGTAAAACATTATGCATCTAGTATGTAGGAACTTAAGAAATAGAAATTAGAAATATGTTGTGAGTACGTAATATGATGTGAAGTTCGATGTACAGCCTTTTCATGCATGTATCTATCAATTCGAGACGGTACCTGAATGTTTATATAAATGCAACTATTTAAAATAATTTTATTTAAACTTTAAAACAGATATTCAAAAACTACTAGTTGTTCCCATAGTACCTATATATTGAACAGTTGTACAATGACACCCCTCTTGTAGTGACTAGGTGTTAAACAAATACAAATTATAAATGCATAAAAGTATAATTTTCTATACAGTATTCAACTTTACTTGTATTTTGTATGAATTGTTCCTATATTTATATGATATATAATTGTTCCATTTATACGATGTGTGATAACTTGCTCACCATTTGCAACAGTGATAAATATAGGTACTTAATTTATAAATTTCCACCTAGTTATAAAAATTGAAAATATACAATTCGTACAAAGAAAATGTATGCATTATATTTTATTGTAAGAGTTAAGGTGCCTAGTAGCAAGTTAACTAAAAACAATGTTTAAAAAGAAACAAAGGATCCTAAAAAATGTACCGGCTTCAAAGTTCCAAGCGAGTGGGTGGGGGCAATTCGACACCTAAAAAACCTAAACAAAGGGGAGTAGCCGAATTGGTTCCCGTTTGAAAAAGGTTTTTTATTAAGTTAAGCCGTACTGGTTCCCGTCTGCCCTTAGGTAAAATAGTTCCAATGTTCATTTTGAAACATTCTTTTCTAATATGAAAACATATGTATGTATATAATTGGTACAAAGTATAAATTAGTGAGTATTTATATAAATGTCCCTACACTTCACAACTGATACAATAAAATGGCAATAAATTGTTACATTGTAGGGTTAACTATAATGCTCCTGTCGTTTTCAACCTACTGCCGAACAAAACTACTGGCACTTACATTTTTGCTTTAAGTAAGGTCGCAAAATACCTAACAGCGCCTATCGTAATAGATTTTATTTTTTGGAGACTATGAACAGTATTCAAACACATAATTATATTACATTTCGCAGTATAGTAATGTAAGAAAACTTACCAGCAATCGCTAACTCACATTTTTGACCAAGCCTGCTTTAAAGTTAACAGTGTTAAGCCCGCGAAATTGTGAACGAAAGTGTGAAACAATTCGGCTTATCTTGGTAAAAAAAAAAACCTTTTTTAAACAGAAACCAATTTGGCATGTGAGGTCGGGGCTCGGGAACCAATTCGGTAGCAGCCAGGCAAGGGCCTACAAGGTAGATTACGACAACATGGTCAAGTCGAGCTCTCGTTCCAAAACGACCAAAACGACCAAAACCCATATACCTACCGACAAGCGGGACGTAGGAACCTCTATTACTGGGCAACTCGCGATTACCATTCGCAATAATACCAACAACGGTATACCCATCGACGACTATGGTAAGAAACATATGTACGGTATCACGCGTGTAATAATAATATACGCTATTTATTTTCAGCCAAACACGGTCAAAATGGCCGCCGCCACTCGCGTCGCGCGGCACACGGATCGTTGCACACACACGCACACTAGTGCCGCCGCCGCCGCCGTTGTAAAAACGTGGGCCGCAGCCGACAACAATCGCGCGAGCGGTACGCGTATAGGTACACGTAAACGCCGTCGTCGCAATGGTCTCTCGGCGGCCGTCGCCGTCTCCTTTTCGGTGCGAGAGAGGCAGTGTGAGCGTGTGTGAGCTGTGTGTGTGACGAGAAGGTTAAGACTACGCGTAGTATACGCTATATAAATACAATATAATATATATATGTGTGTGTGTGTGTGTGTGTGTGTGTGTGTGTGTGTGTGTGTGTGTGTGTACACTCGTCGATCGTATATATTATATTATTATATAGTGGCGGCGATGCGCGCAGAGTAGTGGTACGCGCCGCCGCCGTGGTCGTCGTAGTCGACGTCGTCGTCGTCGTCGTCGTCGCGGTGACCGCCGGTACTCGGGCCCGTGGTGGCGCCGCAGTCCGGCCGCCGACCACCCGCCAAGCCTGTCGGCACAGATCCGTCGGCCAGATATTATTATGTACGCGCGCGCGCGTTTACACACACACACACACACACACACACACACACACACACACAGAAACAGATACGGACTCACACACGCACACACACGCACGGGTTGAACTCGAGCGGTGTACCCGACAACGACTGCACGTTGATGGCTCCCGATTTATGTGTGCGCACCATACACGCGTATTATTATTTTTATTATTATTACTATTGTTGTGTGTAGTATAATATTATTATATATTGTCGTAGGAACCTAAGCGATACGTACCCTACGCGTTCGTTACGATATATCTTACAAGTTATAATGGTGTACACGTGTGTGTGTGTGTGTGTGTGTTACCCTTATAATGATACAACATCGCATACTACCGGCAGTATATTGTACACGGTAGGTATATAGGTAATTACCAAAAGGTATATAATACGGCATTAACACCGGCTGAATACAATACTGTAAAGGGTTATATTCGCCACCGCGCCTTGTGCGAACACCCCCCCCCCTCATTTAGTGCGTATACATCGATAAATTTTCGACGGAAAAAAATCCGCCGGTCATTGTCTGTTTACCTGTTCCCAAGACATCGCCTGCGCATCGACGCATTATTGAACAATAGAAGGGCGTAGAAAATATTCAAAAGTAGGATTACTACTATTCAATATTAAAAGAACTTTTATTCATGAGGGTAGAACTTGAAAATTCAACAATATTGTGTTAAAATTCACATATACCTACAAATATAGTAAGTGTATATTATGTAGAAAATTAAAAATAAATTGCAGACTCATTCAATTACATAGAAGCCAGCGATTTAGTTAACCGACTTGTTTTTTGCTCAAAAAACACGCATGTGTTCGGTTTAATCTAAACATGTTCCCACTGAACTTGACTGATGGCTCAACCAGTGAATAATGTAAAATTGGCAAAAAATAGAGTTTCAATATTAATTTCGTTCAAAAAATTTGCATAACACTAACGTCAGGAGAATTTTTAATGGCTTGTCGTTGACGTGTTCTGATGGTAACCGTTTCGTCGTTATCTAACTCAAGGTGTTCGTGCCGTAAGAACATTCGATTTTGAAGGGTTTAATTAAACCTCTACGTCGATCACCGTCGCTTATATCTTTAGTTTTTGGTTATCATACCAGAAACGATTAACAGCCAAAAAAAAGTGTAACTCCTGGCCATTTAGAACTTGAAAAAACCTTTGGTTCAAATATGTAGTTGAAATAATACAGTTTATAAATAAACTATTATATAATACCTTCTAGGGAATGTATTTTATTTCAACTTAAATGATAAGTTTTTGTTCAATTTACGTAATACAATTATACAGTAAAATGTATAGGTTTACAACTTCAACGTTTATTTTTGATACCTGGTAATCTTTGATTGATTTCATATATTTTTAAACACATTAATATGATATGTATGCCTGCAATCGGCTGGAGAGTCAAATATTGCCCTAATAAATAAAGTGAGCTTATTACCCAAAATAAAAAAGGTAGGGGTGATATTGAATCATGGCAAATGGATTAAACATATAAAATTATAAATAATAATATTTTCATACAAATTAAACTTATATTATACCTACCTATATCATTCTACAGTATTAAATATTGATTTACCTACTACAAGTATTTCATCAATAGCCAATGGATACGTGTTTTTTGTTTTTTTGAAATCGAAAGCTATTTAATAAAATATTCTTGGAGAAACCATATAATCAATATAATATTATTAATAATTCACATAATTTATACGTTTTTAATTATTAAAAACGTATTCGGCTGTACCGATTATAATATATAATATACTAAAATAATATAGGTCTCTATATATACATTTATGTATAGTATGTATATGTATTTATATATAGATACATTTTTTTTAATCTATAATAGGTACATATATTCTATAAATAAAAAGTAACTATGTTTTGTTTAAAATGTATATCATAGAGAATAGAGATTGATAAATTATTTACACAAAATTAAATAATTTAATATCCATAACACTATGTCTATTGTATTTGTATTGTATGTATCACCCAGTGTACAATATTTAACGGTTAATAATTAATTATTAATTATTAATATGCATAAATATATCATTGGTTCTACATTTCTAATAGGTCAACACATTGCAAGAAGTTATATACAAAAATAAACGAGATGTATCGTATATTTTAAAGATGACATTTGTTTTATTAGGAAAAAAATAACAAAATAAATAAATATAAATATAATAGTAATAATATATAGTTTTTAAGTAACAAGACAGGATATTATAATTTTGATAAAACAATAGAAATACACGTGTTTTTTTCTAAATGTTCATATAAGCATTAAGGTGAACACGGAACATTGTTTGGGTATGATTAAGATCGAATTTTAAGTTAACACTATTAGTACCTACTGACTATATGCGTACCACTGTTGCATGTACCACCTTTTTTTTTGTAGTATAAATTAACATATATTTTTATACGCATGCAGCCGAAAAACATGATATCGGATTACGGGAGCCAACAAGGTGGAAACGTTTCAGTAAAAAATGAATTGGTGTTTGGTTTTTTATTTTTAAATCATACCTGTATCTACTGGTATAATCGAATTAGGCGGCGATTAAAAGGATAACCTTAAATTGTCTTAAAACATTAGTTCAGAAACGTGTGCCCCATAAAGCATATGCACCGCATTACAAACATAAAATTATAGTTATTTTGCCTTTTAATACAAATACATTTTAAATTTAAAAAAGCACCTACCTGGTCATCAACTCGAAAAATAATTCTTGGTGGAGCTCAATTAACTATCAAGGTAATTAATAATTATACAGAACGTTCAAAACATTTAATGTATCTATAGTCATAAAAACACTTGATGAATATTTATTTTGAAAATAACGTTTAATATACATTTTCAATCAACAAAATTATTCATTCTTATTTTATTTAACATGTAAGTATACATTTTTTAATTACTGTTATTGTTATATAGTCATATATAAGCATTTTTTTAAAGTATAGAAAAAAAAATATTAACATGAATATACTACAGATATTGTATACATTAAATTTGCTGTATTGAATATTGAATTTTATAACAAGCTTCAGACTATTTAATTCTTAATTCTTAGACCGTATTTTAAACTAGATCGATGCATTTATTAATATAATAAAAGCTATTATTTCCGAAGTTAATTTGAACAAGTCCATGGAACTAACTAAACTGACCATTTGAAACTCTTGCACAAAGTAAACACAACTTAACAGTTAATACTATTAAATACTTAAACTGATAGAATATTAAATGTTAGACAAAGTAAAATACTAAAATATTACTAGAAAGTATTATAGTAATTTTGTATTCATGATAGTTTTGATTAGAATAAATGATTCAAATTAGAAGAGTCAAAGCAAGCGTTACAAAAAAATAATGGAACTATTTAAACTAATCCATAAAAAATGTCTTAACAGTTAATTCCTATTTATTAGCTCTTAATGTGTACATATTATATAATAATTGCTTAGTATAGGTTTAGTTAGCTATGTATAATTGTAACTACCTCAAAGATATCTACGATAAAGCACGGTGCAATGAGGAGCATATTTAATTTTTTACATCTCCGCCCCTGGCAAACTGCAACAAGTACCTCCCTATCTATTTTCATTAATCAGTTCATCACTAATCACATTCACACCTAAATATTTTACTTTGATTCTTCTCGTTTTTCATCTGTCTGTGATACTCTTTTAAAAATTCTTTGAGTTCGGCCAGTTTGAATTTTGTTTTTTTTCATTCATTTTAACAATATATTGTCTCAACACTACAATATATTGTAATAGGTATCACATGGCGATATAGGCTTAACAAACAAAATTATGTAATTAAAAATAATATAAATTGTTATGAAAATATTATCGAATACAATATAATTTATCAGAAAAGCTGCAGTGTATAATATAAATGACTCGGGTTTTGTGGAACACCGAATATTATAAATTAAGCTAGTTTTGAGTAAGCACAGTCGTGTAGTCTTTGTACTGAATTATAAAACTTGTTCAAACGCCAAGATCTGTCAGAAAATATATACACGCCAGTGTCACGGGTGCTCTCTCTCACACACACACACACACACACACATACATATGATATTACGTAAACGAAACAAACCGTTTACCTATCATCTCATGCGCATCTCGAAGAATCGTAAAAAACGTCCGACGGTAGTTTAAAAACAGACATAAAAAGTGATAGATGACATAATGAAACTGATGGAATCTATAGTATATACCAGATACCTACAGTATATAATATTATATATATATATATATATATAATATACACACATGCGTGTATGCTTTCATTTCTTTCACGTGACGTCGGCTCACGACCGTTTGTAAATCACAGAAAGGGTGACTGTATTGCAGTGTCCGAAATTTACCGTTATAAGTGGATGGGAACGAATAATAATAATAATATATAATATATGCGACAAATTAGTAATTACGCATGAAAATAACGACAGCTGTCTGTCTGTACGGCTTTGGTAGGTGTACCTGTATAATGTCGGTGACGGTTGCGAACATATACATCAGCACATATATTTAATAATATTATACGTTCGAATACTGTGTCCTCAAAGTCCTTTACGGGTGACGCGAACCCTTCTACGGTATGTTATACACTGCTCTGGGACCAGAAACCAAGCAGGACAACACCGAGATGCCGATAACCTTCTTAAATCGTTAATCAACAATAACTTGTACAACACAATATAAAAAAGATAATAACCTATATCATTAGCACTTGTTAGTCACTAATATAATTATTAGTCATATAAATAATGTCACCCTGCTGCAGTGTTCCAGTAATGTAGTAATATTCATAAATAAATATATTTATTTGTAAATAACTGTAAAATACCCAACTACCTATAATTAATGATACAGTTGCCAGGTTTTCATGTTTTTAGATCAATAAAAATAAAATAAAAAATATTATACATCCGAATAATGTGTCCTTAGTCATTTACAGGTGACACGAACCCAATCTACGGTACATTATATCCTTGACACTACACTGGGATCCGAAGCCAAAGACAACACCGAAATGATAGCCTTCTTAAAATCAAAAATAAATTGTACGACACAATATAAAAAAGATGATTACCTATATCATTAGCTCTTAGTTAATATTAAAACTATTAGTCTTATAAATAATGTCACCCTTCTGTTTACCTTTAATGTAGTACTATCCTGTATTCATATATAAATATATTCGTAAGTAACTGTAAGCTACCTAACTATAATTAATGATACAGATGTCAGATTAATATGTTTTGAGATCAAAAAATAAAATAAAAAATATTATGTATTAGAATACTGTGTCCTTAAAGTCTTTTACAAAACCCTTCTACGGCGGTATATTATATTCTTGAGGGCGATGTTTTCTAGCCTGCAAGAACGTGTTCACCGGGTACGAATGAAATATAACGCAAAAGTCATTAAAACTAGCTGTTTCTTGCAATTAATAAATCTAACTTGTAACGTAGTATATTATCTATATATATACTACGTGTGTAGGCATAAGTGACATAACGTCATAAGTACCAAGTAGTACCTAATAGGTATAAAAAATAAACTGTATTTTCCTCGGTAGTTACTAACTTGGGTATAATATATATTATTATAAACATAAATAACACCATTCCATCTCGTTTATATTCGAAAAAAACATATTTTTTAACACATTCATAGTACATATATAATATTATTATGTATTAATTGTACAATTATTTGTACTTTAATTAATATAGCTCGCGTGTTATATTACTGTCTTTGACAATGCGTTATACGAAAACCGTCTAGAATATTTTTTTTTTATTTCGCTGACCTTCTCAGAACACATCAATAAGAAAAATATTTAATAATTATTATTTATTAATAGGTAGATTATAATTTTGAAATCATTATCTTTTGATTTCCAGTGTCTCGGGACGCGCCCTTGTTGCCACTATAAATAATATCACTAAATAATTAAAAATATATTCGATGGGCTTAAACTTTGATACAAAACGAACTATGTTATTAATATTTGCGAAGATTTCGTACAGAAACTTAGAGTGGCACATTTCAACAACATAACTATATACTTATGTAGTTATGTTGTATGTATAATTATTGTATAAAGTTCTTATTTGTCACATGGTGTCGACAGCGAATAAAAGACCGAATAAATGATTAATATTGCGTGTAAAAAATAACTAGTCTTTTGCACTGGTATAATTTAAACTGAATATTAATTTTCTTGTATTAAAATGTGACTAAACTAAAATACTTAAAATTATACTCTATTATTAATTCAATGACAATTTTTTAAAAATAAAAAAAATACCGGAATAATCTCAATTGCCTGCAAAAGTCGATCATTTATATACGATTAAAACTTTAAAAAAAGTACAATAAGTTAGCCTCACAGTTAAAGTTAAGCCACACTTTTATCAAATATAAATTATTATCAATTAGTTACAGATGCGAACGTCATCATTCATCAGAGTACCCTTATAGCCATATCTTTACTATTTATTTATTTATTTATTTTCCAAGTCGAACACTAAACATATCATATTTATATAGTGATACCAGCTGTACAGTATCTAAACGATGCAGGGTACTCGGACGTACGTATAGAATATAATATAAAGTCTGTTTGTGTGTGTGTGTGTGTGTGTGTACGATATTATGATATTCGCACTCAAAGGACACGGCAGTGACCGAAACGCCGATGGCGGAGAGGAAATACGCGCCGACGGCGATGGCGTGTGTATGTAGTACGGGACGCGAGGGGACAAAAGAGCCGAGTGGAAAAACGCAATATTTATTTTTAAAAAGAACCTCGTCCGTTGCGGTCCCGACAGAAAAACGTAATATATACCGACGGTCGCACATTCTGACAAACGGTCCTCCGTGCTCGGGATAATATATTATCGTCGTCGGACGTTAGATTATTATTATTATTTGTACACGCTCGGGTCTATGGCATGCAGTTTAATGTGGTGTACGACAACGACCGGAGGAAATCGCATATTTTCAGGAAATTCTTCTTGCGTCAACCCCAAAAATCGTCAACATGTTTTTTATATGTATATATATATGTGTGTGTGTGTGTGTGTGTGTGTGTGTGTGTGTGTGTGTGTGTGTGTGTGTGGTAGTATTGGGTATATGGTTGGGTTGTAATACGTACACACTCCGGCGGCGCACTGTAGTACTACATGTGTAAGTATACATATAATGTATGTGAAAATGGTTTATATTTCACTTGTTCCTACATAAATATAATATATATTTTTACCCCGCAATGTCTACCTCTAGCTTTCTTTTATTCGGAATATCTCCTTCTAATTGTTTTCAGCCATACGCACCACGCGTATATACATTGTAATTTTTATGCAAACCGGAATGCAAACTTGGTATATATTTAATAGAAATATAATATATGTGTACATACATTTATGATATAATACAATGTGTACTCGTTTATAAACGAAATGCCACGTGGTCAACCAAGTGTCATAATAGTAATGATCACACATCACACAATATCAGGCTTGCTTTGGATTATAATAGTCTTATATAATATAGCCATCAGGTATAATATAACAATAATATAATAAGATATAATATATTAAGTACATGTATAATAGTATACGGAACACACAATCCGATGCTCTTTATATCAGGGAATAAAATAGCTATTTATTTAGCAGTAGGTATTATGAAATATAATAAATGATACTGCAAATTAATACTTTCGCTTGGATGTATTGAAATCATTAGTGAATTGCGTTTGTAACTGTCAATATTGTATATTGCACAGTACTCATACGTATCTGCATTTATTAATTCATACCCTAAGACGATATTTTTTTGAAATTATTATGTAATTTTGAATGCATATCATATTTATGACTCAAATCAATCAGTTCGTTCTCTATTATGCTATGCATAAAGAGAATATGGCATTCGATTTTCTTCACAACGCGTACGCGAAAACAATATAATATGCATAGTAAATTTGATTGGTTTTTAACGACTACCGTACCTATTATAAATAAAAATATGGACTGAGTAACAAAACATTTCCCACGCAATGTCCACCGCATGTATATACGTTATCAACTGAGTTAATGAAAACCATATATTGATGTATATATATACATATATCGATGTGTTATAACTATAACCGAAGAAACAAGTTTAGTTGTACGTTGTGATTTGCTTTAGTTATATTATACCTACTCATATTCTAATAGTACTATTTTACGACTAGCGAGGAATCAAACGACTTTTAACACTACATGTAGAGGCGCTTCGATAATTCATTAACTTCGTGATAATAATTGACTAGTTTTACGCACAAACCAACACATTATTGTTACCTGTGTTAAGACATGGACCGGCAGCTATCAACGAGTGGACTATTATTTTCTATAATGACTGGTGTTTTCTTTTTCGCGAAACAACTTATTGATCGGTTTGTTAGAATTTTAACTTCAAATTACTAGAAATAAACAAATGTACCCAAATATTTTCAATATTTCTAAACTACAGGGGGAAAAAAAGGCAGTAAGGTGACATCCTGGAAGCGTATATTTGTAAGAATATATTAAATAATATATTATTATACTTTATTGCTATAATGATAATTTATACTTCTATTAGCATTTAACATTGCGGTTATGTATATAATAATTAAAATACCCATACGGCTATACTTAATAGCTAAGAATAATATGTTTTGAATTACGGAAAAATATCAATAACCGTTAGTAAACGTTAGATTATCCTATTTCCTAGACATTTTAACTTGAAATGTCTATAAAAAAATTGTGACCATGTTGGTACATTCGATATTTTTAAATCACTATAAGTTAAAGTTATGTGGAACCTTATTTTAGTACATTTATAGATTTATCAAATTTATTGAAAAAAAAAATTTTTTTAATTGGACAATGTGTCAAAAAAATGCTTAGAAAATGCTAGTATTAATATTTGATCATCGAGAATCTACAGATATATTGTTTTTGGATTGCAAAAAAATAACAAAATCGATTTTGACCCAAATTGCAGGTGTTCCACAAATTTCCCTGTTTACTTTTGATCTCTTAAAATATTTACTACACCAAATTTCTAATAGTAAACCTTCCTGGAAATTGTAGGTCAAAGCAATTTGTTTCTCCTATAAAAAGTTCAATCTTTAAAATTTGATGAGTATATTAACCTTCTATATTTTGTATATTATAACTATCAATTTTATTTCGACTTCTCGCTTTCTAATTTTGAATGTATTTTAATTTGTCATTCAACCTTATCTTTTAGTACAGAATATTAATTGTTAACAGCTTTTCACTAAATCACGTTACCTCTAAAAATAAAAATTTATTCGATATTCTCAAGAATTTGTTTAGGTATATTCAAATTGATTTAAACGTAATTTTTAGAATTTTTTTTGTATGGGATATGATTTTATACACCAGGAAATGTCCAAAAAATTACCCTTGGCCAGATTTGTATTGGAATTGTTCTAAGCACTCTTATGTATACGTCTACGCATACATAATATATATAAATATATATATGTGTATAAATATATTTACTGACTTAGCAGACCTTATATAAACAAAATCACTTAAAATACAATAAAACTTTTGTATACTTTATACTTTATATGAATATGTATGCAAATAGAGCTGCATCTATATATATATATATATATATATAACTGCAGCGTAAAAGTTTCTCGAATTCAAAAGTTACCATTAACATTTCTTGCAAACAACATTTAAATTTTCTCCCGTGCGAATTAAAAGACACAACCCGGGTTAGGGGCAGGATAAGTAATATACGAATAATATAAAGTATTCATGACAGTTTTGGGTTAGACAAGTACGGAATGTTTTTCCGCGAAATATGTTCAAAAGTTTAAACTTCCTTTTCGGATTCCCGCCGTGACAGTGTGGTTTTCTCCGGGTTTTTGTTGTTTGCACGAGTTTTATGGTATACAATTTCGCACAATGCGCATACGTGTACAACATTTTACCTCCGCAATAATATATATTATGCTCTCGCCAACAAGGTCTTATGACTTGCTGTTAATGTTTATATACTTGCGTATCCGTATAGTCCGTATTCACCATTTTGTTGATTGAGTTGCAAAACGTTTTACGCAATTACAGCAGGCAATAAAGGTACATAGACAATGGTCGTCTGTACATATATAATAACAAATAATAGCACTGTCCAATGCGTGACCAATTAGATCGGTACAAATAATATATTATACTTGAAAATATCATTTTAAATCATTACACGATTTTTATAAATCTTTTTGAATTCACGAACATAATTATTTCGGATATTGGTTTGCAGGTAAAATATGAAAATACAATTATCAACCGCCAAAAATAATAGACAATTATACGTTAGCCAAACGACATTAACTTTGCTTCTGTCTGCAATGATGGGCTGTTCACTCTTCTCGACATCTCAGCCATAATATTAATACAATGTATTATATTATACGCCAAGCACACGGTTATTTGATAGTTCTTCCTATCATATTTTCAATAATATTATTTTTGAATTATCTATTTACGGTAATTCTTCAAGATTATTGTAGAAATTATTTGTTCAGACGCTTAGTGTTTTGTGTGTAAATTGTTTATGTTTTTGGAACCAAGTAAGAATTGTGAATTTTGAATATATTTTACAATACTTTAATGTACAATGGTTACGAATAATGACTAGATCTGAATTTCGACTAATTTTACAATTCTTTAAGTTGATGTGCTTCGTTGTCTCAAAATATTGATTAGATAAGATTAACGTGTAGCTCAGTTTGAATATAATATATATAGAGCGGATATGCTCTACAATACTGCAACAATATACTTTATGATATATAAAAAAGGCAAGTATACCGATCGTCATCCCTGTGACTAGCCTTTGATGTTAAATTTTAAATTATTTTGGATTAAGACGTAAAACGAACATTGGTTTCATATTAGGTCTTAGTTATATTTCCCTGCGCTTCCGTACAAGTTTCTCTTTGTGAGGCGCACTAATCTTTCTGATATTGATTTAAATAAAAAATAAACAAAATTCGTGAGTCATTGACTATACCATGCTATACTAGAATAATGTACATTAATATAATAATATGTACAGTTCTGTTTATGTTTTTTTTATATTTATTATTTATATAAAAAATATTTGGTTATATGTTATACACCATTTACGGATATGATATACATGATGGGTATTTTTAAATTGCATAATATAGGGTTACATTAAATCCGCTTTATATAAAATTGACTATACATTTCAATGTATATTCCAAAAATGGGTATAGGTTGGTATGTATTAAAAATTAAAATAGGTTGATTATAAGCTCGACCTAATAATGGCAGGTAATAATTAGGTCAGTGGGAAAACTCGTCTCCAATTTTCGCAGGCGGTGTACATTAATAACATTAATTAATACAATAATTAACATATTGACATAAAAAATATATATAGGTGTACTACGCGCTTGTTGATAATACTTGATTAATTTAGATGACTATAATTTCTATTATATAATACGTAAGTATATGTATATTATATATAACGAGTTCCTATTTATAGATTTGTATGAGCACAATTGGCTTTTAGAATAATATACAAAGGATTTTAAATACCGTAAATTAGGCTGTCGCATTATATATTATACATATATCAAAATGTTTGTACGAATCTATTGTAACATAAACACCACCTAGCACACAATTAAATAGTATATGTCTATGCAGTACCTATGTATGCGTTCGTCGAAGAGCTGAGTGGTAAACCTATGAGTTGGGAACTGGTACTTTATTTCGAAATGTTTTTCACTTCCACGTTTCATTATACCTATACTATAATGTGTTGTTTTATTATAACATGTGAATTTTTTTTTATATAAAAATAATATGTCGAATATTAACGAAATACGCCCATTTGTTCATTATTATTCGAAACAATACGTGACACCACCGCTCAATGTTTCCAGCATCAATATCGTTACAAGTACCCGGCAGTATATAGATACCGCACTATTACGACCGGAACCAGAAACGCGGTATAGAACGTATACTATACACATATATACATATCACGTGTACAGTGTACATAAACGATGACGCGACGATTGTCGCCGAAATCGTTGTGGTCACACTCCGGCGATCGCAGTCACGGGCGGAGAACTCAAAAGTCATCAAAACTCAAAAGACCTCAGTGCCGAACCTTCGACGGTTTGCTTCGAGTAGTACGCGATACATCCGTTACTATTATTATAGTGCCCTATTAGACGCGTGCCAACGTCTCCGCCTATGTATAATAGTATAATATGATAATATATTACATATTATTACTATTATTATTATATTGTATTCGTGCGCATGCGGAGATAAAAAAGAAAAAAAAATGAACTGGTTTCCGGCGTCGGCAGGGGTCCTCCCTTGACCTTTTTCCGCATTTCTTTCTTTTATCGTTGTTTTTTTCGCCCTCGTCCGAAACGTCCATAAAATAATGTATAAAAAAAAAAAATATGAGAAGGGAAAAGAAAATATATATATTTATACAGAAGGAACCGTCGAACGACGTGGGACACGCGTCGGAAGGATATGGAAATTTGTACGTACACACCGAAAATTTGTCGCGCACAGTCATTAATAATATTATTGTCCCTTTAACAATGGGACCGTCGTCACGGGAGGGAATCCGAATTTATTGCTTTTATTAATATCGCAACGCGATCACGGGTGTGGGTATATGCACACGTACATATATACGTTTATGTATATGTTTCTGGGGTACACGAAAATGTTTGATGATCATCATGATATTATAATATAATACATGCAATATTATATCAGTGCGATACCTATGTATATAAATAGAGCATAATAAATTATACATTTATATATACATCCCCTTTCCCTCGAGTCCCATCGCCAGCCGGTGTCACTACATATTGTGATATATCATACTAAAATACGTGTGTCAAATAGTTCCAAACATTTTCTGAACCTTTACCTTATATAGTTGAATTTGCTCAATGTAGTGACAAGCGTGTTTAGAGTGTTTAGACCAGTTGGAAAAATATCAGACATATTTTGGTCTAATGATCTAGGTACCTGTATAGGTACAATCGTAACTGAAAAAAATAAGGAACTTCAGCAGTTTTTTATTGAAATTCTGGACAGTATAATGTAAATGGTACCTTTTATAATAATTAATATGGTGTAAATAAGTTCGTGTCTTGTAGTAGTATTAAAATTTTTATAATCACCATAAATTTATTAACAATATAGATACATGAACCTTTATACTATTTGATGATTATCAATTCCTCCTTAAAAATATAATAGTGTATGTAACTTACTTTTTAGATTAAGTTTATGTGCAATATCTGTCCATTTTCCTGTTTTTTAACTGCATCTTTATAATCTGGATGACTCGTATCATACAAATAAACGCATTCTCGCACAAAATCAATCAATCGTTCTGTTTCATCGGCCATCGTTCTATTTCATTGCTCAGTTTTAAATGAAGTACTTCATTACAATTTATAGCTTATACTCAATAATTTTATATATATTTTCTTCATTTCTTGTATCTATCAAAACAAGTTATTTTCAATGTTGTTATTCGTTAATACATTTTCTAGAATTGTCTAGGATATTCTAGAAGTGCTGATACTTGTAGAATATTCAGTGTATTGTCTACTAATTGGAGATTTCTAAGAATTTTGGTTCTTATAATATAGTTGAGTAGTATAATATAGTTATTATTATTATTAGAGTGTAGACGTATAGTTGTAGTAATATTATGTTATCTATATTAGTATAATATATTATAAAATCTATATTTAAAATATAATATATTTCTTTTCTATTTATGCACACATTTTATTTGAGTCCGCCGCGAACTTTGTGAAAAAATACAACAATCCGTTTGTTCGCGGCGGACTATGGTACCTAAAGGCTAAAGCTAAACTTGTAATTAGGGATATCCTAATTTACTGAGGTTTTTTCACTTAGTCTCTATAATATATCATATTTTTATTTTTATTTTTTATTATTTGTGATTTATTTATGTTTCTATACATTTACCAATAAGTATTGTGTTAAAGTTTGCAGTCCTAGCCCTTAGGTGAATTATACTCTCCGCGGTTGACGGAAATAAAGCAATAATGGCCTATCGAGTATTAAAAATAAATTGAACAAAAACGATAAATATATAAAATTTATACATTCCTAATAAAACATAATATTGTTATTTTTAGGAGTATGTATAATGAGATCATGGACTAAATCAGCCACATGAATTTTAATGAGAGACTTGTATTGCAAACGTACCAACTACAAAACTAACTAAATGTGCTATTATATAATTTCAAAAAATAAGCCACCAGTGATTAAGGAGTAATGACCAAAAAGAATTTTGATTGATAACACATTCTACATTAAAAACTTTATGTCGAAGGTCAAGCAAATCCTCAATCGAATTCATCACTCTATCGACTATCAATTAGATACAAATGTACAATTGATGGTGTGAGTCGAGCAAATTATTTAAAACCTAAAATATACACCAACCAAGAATATTGTATTTTATTCAAATACCCTATAACTCGTGTTAATGTGTTATTATATATCTTATTATTATTCACTAAGTAATGATTTTTCATTTTCATCGGGTGAAGCGAGGGTACCATATGACAGACTATTGGTCGGAATTCCTGGTTTTACAATAGGTACTATTATTTTTTTAATCTTTCGTAATGATATACTTAGAGTTGGGACATTGCATCAGGGTGGTGTACTGGTGTGGTAGAACTGTAGAAGGATATTACATAGGTACGAGTATTTATAATTTTTAACATTACAATTTCATTTTTGTTTTGACTTTAGCACCAATGATTAAATAATTATATTTTTGATATACACTATTCTTACATGTAAATAAAAATTATTCATTTGCAATTAACATATTATAAAAAGTTAATTCAATTTAAATTTTTAAATTTTCTCACAACAACTTCAAGACTTCGTGGCGCAACGGTAGCGCGTCTGACTCCAGATCAGAAGGTTGCGTGTTCAAATCACGTCGAGGTCAATTTGTTTTTGACAAAATTTTAAAATTTTTTTGAAGTTTTCATTACAAAATGTTTCATTCTTCAATAAATAATTATTGTAGTTACTGAATTTTTGATGATTTTTTTTTTTAATTTAGCTTTAATAATTTAAAATTAAAAAATTAATACTCGTTAGATTTAGACACATACCCATATTATTATATTCGAATAAACAGTATTTCAAATTTTCAACAATGTGCGACATACTTGTTATCTTCAGTGTACATTATTATGAAGTTAAATAATATGAAATATCCATTACAATGGTTTTATAAGATAGGGGGGCTATGGTCTTTCGAAAATTTTAGTAATCAACATTGGTAATTTGTAAAATGGCTATAAGTGTACAGTATAAAGTATAAGTATAAAAGTACAATAAATACTAGTCCCAAAATTACGTCTATTTTATATCTTTGTAAAATCATTTTAAAGGATGGTATCAAATGTATCCATAGTACCTATCCTTAGTGTCATAGTACGAACATTTTAACAGCCAAGAAACTACTAATTCGAATTTTGAATTAGCCACGTCCAAATTTTCAATAAACTTACCTTAGTTCTCATTTGAAAAACAGAAGTTCATCTCTCAACATGACGCTCCTTGTAAGTGGTAGGTACAAACAATTTCGAGAATTTTAAAATAATATTGTCTATGAGCATAATATTTAAAGATTCCTAAAACCAGATTTTGAATAACTGCAAATTGTTAAAGAATAAAGGGAACACGCGCGTTTGGTTAATCACTCTGTACCTATATTATATAATATAATATGAAACATTTTTTAAATATTAAAACAACAACAATTCTCCAAATAATGACGAGTGGTATTGTTGTTTTGAAAAGTACAAAATATAATTGTATAATATAGGTACCTAAGCCATCTGCGGCTTCTCTGAGAAGACCAAAGTGGTTGCTCTCATTTCTCACTTACAAGTCATAACACTCAAAGTTCTCTCTCATTGCCCGTCGACTTCGTGGCGCAACGGTAGCGCGTCTGACTCCAGATCAGAAGGTTGCGTGTTCAAATCACGTCGAGGTCAATTGCGACGTACATTTTTGTTTTTCGTGTACACGAATATTAATTATTTTTGCCACTTTTGTTACACAATTTATTGCAGTGGGCGACGTGGCTAATTTATAAGCAAGCTTGACGAGTTTTTTCGGTTTCGAGCTTGTCAATACGGGCAACTAACTACTCTTTGGATGTAAAATAACTCATCGTCGTGTTTATTTTTTTGTCGCCCTAACATTTTAAACCTATTTCAAAATTCAACTCCAATCACTCATTGTTAATGTATACCTATGTGTCTTTACACTAAACTTTTTTTTTTTCATTCGAGTACTTAGTAAAAACTAAAAACTCCTATAAGAAATATCTTACAAATTACAATAATTATCCAAGACGTAGGTGTTAAAATTTAAAAAAAATTACGCATTACAAAAATTAAGACATTTTATCAACTATAAATAATTTTTTAAAAAAAAAATTTTATAGAAAAAAATGGTTGGAATTTGGAAATAATATGTATGTTTTGGCAATTGGGCAAACAATGATTTCACCCACAGTGTGAAAAAATTATTATTAGATACGTAATCGTATTCCATTGGAAGATCGAAGATGTATTTTTTGGCGACTACAAAATCGTTTAAGATTCACGTAGGTACATTCTCATTATATTGGTATACCTACTGTCTTACTAATAAGTAATAACTATTAAGTAATATTATGCTATTCCACATATTATTTATTGTCAATTGTGCTTATAAATTAAAATAGGTATTATACTATAACGTCCAAAGTGCCAACCATAAAAAAATCGATTCAAATGTTCGGTGCTTATACTTATAAGTACTTATTTACTAAGGATGTAACTATTATAAATACCTACATTCTAAAAAAAATTGTGAACATTTAATGGGTAACTAGGTAATTGTTTTTAATTATAAATTGTTCTCTTACACTTCTTACAGACAATTCGTATGAACATAATAATTTTAGCCAATTACTTCAACACCGACAATCGGACACGCTTATCGGTTTATTATACAATTATAAGTCATTATTTTATTTATGAAAATAAATAAATATTTGTATCAATCGTTATATTATTTTATACATTGAAATAAATCAATATACTTAAATCTCTTATATTTGGTCCCTCATCTATAATGACTTCGTGGCGCAACGGTAGCGCGTCTGACTCCAGATCAGAAGGTTGCGTGTTCAAATCACGTCGAGGTCATTTCAAATTTTTGCACTTTTTTTCACCTGTATTCTAGTATCCATGGATCAGCAACCATTTCAATGTCAAGGACGAAAAATTAGATATGAATTTTTCACATAGGCTACAATTTTAATGTAACTCATTTTATTTTAAACAAACATGTATGATCATATCAAATTTAATTCATTTAAGTTCACATCTGTCAAGTCTATTAGTTCATAACAAAGTTTCTACAATGTTTTAATCCGCAGTTCCTAACTCAAGTTTTCGAATTATGGACTGGGAGCTGAGAATTAAAACCCTCAATACGATCTAAGTAAGTGATTTTTATAAATTTTACTCACGGGTTGCCGACCGCTGACTTGATCAATCATTATTTATAAAATTACAATTCTAGATGCAATATCAGAGTTTTTCCTATAGAGTTTAGCATGTTATTATTGAGTTTAAAATAAACGTTCTAAGTAATACTGATCATAATATATGTTTATTTTGCATTTTCATGATTTTTATATAAATATGACGGAGTTGTACTTTTTAAGGCAGTTTTGAAATTTCAAATTAGTGTGTACAATTGTATTCATTCTTCAATCCACTAAATTCGTTTTTTTCATGATATAAGATATTGTGAAGAATATTTTATATTGTATTACGTAACAGTTCTATTTTATCTTGCCGAATTCAACCATCGGTTAAGTAAAAAAGAAACAATAATGCTCAATATATCCTCTCTAAAAATATAAGTCCCTAAGTAACACGTTGGACGTTTTTTGAGCGGGACTTATAACTCGATAGAACATCGGGTGGCGACGTTCGGGTAAATGAGCACGACGGGATACTTGCTGCAGAATTATATTCTAAAACCAATATTCACTTAGTATTCTATTCAAAACCCTCCCATATTAATTATCTCGTGTCAACCCAAATTGTGTTTTTTTGAAATTTATTGATCCCAAGAAACATTTTTATTTAACGTTGGTACCCGTCGACGTGGTGATATTCATTTACGTTTATTCTGTTTTAAGAAACGGCTTAATTTAACGTCACAGCTTTTCAACAGTTATTTAATACCATACACAATGGATGTTTATAATTATAAAACCAAATGAGTCGAGTATTTTAAAACAAATAAGCCTTATTTGTATTTCGTTGCGATGTAATTGGTTTTTTTTTTTTATTAAAATGCCCACTACTATTTTTGTTATTAATTTTATGTTTCAATTAAAAATAAAACACTTAAATGCAGGTGTTAAATATTTAATGGATTTACCTACCTACTGATTTAGTCCATGTCCAATTTAATGTTTGAAATAAGATGTATAATATGATATTAAAAATCAATATAGGTAGTACCTACCTACTTCGAATTCACGGTTTATAACTTCTTACAGCAAATAACACCACAATTAACCTTAAAAAGGTAGCTAAAATGTTTTATAATTGTATTTTATATTAGCTTTACTGCATTAAATTTGTCCTTGAATTGGTTTTCTGGTACTTGGTAGTAATAAACATTTATTTTATTCAAATAATACGAAAATATTTACTGTCAATTCTACATTTGTTAATATATACACACATAAAACATTTTAGTTTATTCATCACTTAGGTACAAGGTACTTCAGTTTTCAAAAAATAAATATTTATCTTTAAAAAATTAAGTATAGTATTATTTGTATTACTTATTGTTATTAGTTATTATCAGCTCCATACTTTTTAGTATTTAGAGTATTTATTAGGATTGAGTAAGTAGATACATTGTGGAGGATCTAATTATAGGTACCTATCATATGAATGATTATCTAAGACAGTTAGTATTTAATCAATTGATATAGAATATAGTTAGATTAATTAAAATGGAATCAATATAAAAGAGATTAGAATACATTCTATTTTAGTATATATTCTTTACACCTAGGTTTTGTTGTGAAATGGTAGTTATATTTTTGTTTTATTAGCTTTTCACTTATTAACGAAAATATACTGTAAATAATAATCATTATTCTAAAATATATACAGAGTGTTCAAAAAGATTGGAAACGATCATTAGACCAATTAGGACTGATAAAAGATAAAACGATTTAATTAATGAAATGATTAAATATTTTACCTAATAATAATGTGCAGCAGTGTTATGTTATCTGTTGTCGTTAAATTATGTAGGTATAATAACAGGCAAATAGTAATTAAAGCGTTTCCAATTTTTTTGAATGCCTCGTATTATAATATAATATTAAGCAATTTAAAGCAATAATTTAATATTCTGTTCAATAAAATCTATTGTATGACCAGAGTACATTTTTCCAAGATTACCTTTAAGTTTTTCGGTGATTTACAATGATTTGAGTGTGTGTGTGTATGATTTCTAATCATGTATTGAAGCAGAACATTTTCTTCAATCTTCAAAATAATTAGTGGTGGTTTCAGGTTCGCAAATGGGATTTAGTTACTACATTGGTCAAGTATATAGAAAATGTCGAGTACTTTTCATAATAATTGGGAAAAACAAACAAGAACATAGGTAAAATTGTTTTAATGTTTAATTACGCAACACAGTTTCTTCAAAATCCTGTTGGTTTTATTTTTAAAAAGAAATCGAAGACCTCGGTCGGTCTGTTTTAATAGAACTATCAAGTACTCATTGGCAGTACGGTATGTTGCTAAAATAAAATCGTACATATAATCATATAGTCATTACCGTAATATTATTTCATGTATAATATTACTAGCTGTATTAACTTATAAGTTGACACATTCTACTTATTTTTAAAATTTTCGACTACTTACATTTTTTGGATATTAAAAAAATCCCGAGAACTTGTTCGTAAATGCACTCAATGCATTTGTATCTGTTTAAATAGCAATATAAAAATGTGTTAACATAATAGCTATAATTTAGTTAAGATAATTATTAATTGCAATGTATAGGTGCCATTTATAATTGCCTATTGTCGATAATGGATATACATATATAATAACTACATACCGCATATTATGATATATTATATTTTCTAACTTTATTGGCAATTTATTTACCAATATAGAAACAATAATATAATTATAATAGAACGCCTGGAACATCATAATATGTACAATAGATACATAATATTTTACCCATACGTATAGTTAGTGTAATAATTCAATTAAATATTTATTATTTACTATCGTGTATTAGTATTATAGTAAACTGGTATGAAATTGGTTGAACTAATTTTTTCCAAAAACAAAATGCATAATAGAATAATTTATCAGAATATAATTATAAATGTAATGAAACACTAGTTATTACTTTTTATTGTTGTTTTTCTTTTAAATGTTAAACAACTATATGCTAAAATATAAAAACAAACCGAGAATTCCAATGTTAATACAGACAAATGATTTATATCTGAAAGGTAAAATACAGACTTCATTTTCGAATGAATACATTCCCCGTGATTATGTAATAATAGTTTGCACTGACGCGTTATCGTGTGACACGAAATGGATATGTAAATCATGAAGATATTTCGAAGCCCATGTTTAATAGTAGGTATAGTACGGGTTAATTCCATATTTCTAACGACCCGAATTCAACCATCGTTAACCTAAGTAAGGATACCGGTATGAGTATACGGTTAGAACAATAAAAATAAGAGGCGAGAGGCGTGTGATGTAGAAAAACGGTGCCAAATAATAACCGGTGCGATTAATCAAAATCGGTCGTCGTACCATATAATATAATGCCCTGTTCGGTGCGCGTACTGTGTACGCATATTTAAAAATATCTTTACTCGCAGTATAACCTATATACATCGTACAATACTCATCGGTGCGAAGACTGTGAACGGTATAAATTATATATTATAATATAAACTTTCTCCCTCTCCCCCCCCCCTCGGTCTCAGTCGGACGAGGTGACTCGTCGAGGAAACGCCGCAGGTCGGCGGGGGCAAGAGTTCGACCCACGCACGTAAAAAATAAAAAACGAAAACACTAACAACGCCGTCGACAAGTCTACAAACCGAAGCTTTCGTATGCAAATCACGTAAAGGGTGCAAAAAGCGCGTGGGCAGGACGCCGAAAAATTAACGTTTTAAGCGAACACGGTTTTCGTGTGGCACTCGGACGAATAAATTAAACCCCCTCGCAGCCGGTCGTCGACACCCCCTCGGCGGCGGGGCACACCCCTCATCCACGCCGCGTTGGTGTGAATCGCTGTAGAGCGGGCGGGGAACGGTTTCGCACTATATATATATATGTAATACCGCAGCTCTGTTTAATTATTTCCTCGCGTCCGTCTCTCTCTCTCTCTCTCTCTCTCTCTCTCTCCCTCTCCCTCTGTTTCTGTCACACTCTCCCTGTATACCTGTTTCTGCAGGGTTTTCAGTCGTGATTTCCACATTATACACTATTCGCTAACCACACGCACGCACACCCATCCGTTTACACCGCACGCGTATTTTGCGTACAGACGTCGTGTGTGCGGCTCGACCACTGCAGCAGCGGCGGCAGCCGGCAATCACCACGCTGCACCGCCCACTCGCCGGGCGCGGTGTCGGCGGTGTTGGACTAGCGCGAGCTTATCGATTGCGAGCGTGGCGGACAAGGGTTGGGCGGCGGCCCAGAGAGACCTCTGGAACGGTTCCATCTGCCGCGCGAGCGGACGAGCGGACGAGTAGGAGCGGACGTCGTCGTCGTCGTCCGTCGCCTAGGATCCCGACCTGCGGGGTGCTGCTGCTAGGGTGTGTTTGCGAGCGTAGATAAAATACGCTTATATGTAGGCAGGTGTGTGTGTGCGCGTGCACTGCCGAGTGCTGATCTGCCTGCGCGTACATCATGTCGACCGACTTTGCGACAGTTAACACACTCATTTACACGCGTTGTTATAATATGCACTGCAGGACTGTCGTCTAAACATGTTTTATTAATATTAACGTTTTGTAAAGTCCGAGTCTTGCACCACGACGATGATGTATAAGACGATAAGATAAGATACCGGTACTCGAGGATTCAAAGATTTGAATACCGGCAAGATGAATTTTTTTCCCGCTCTATAGAGACGTCCGTTTTTCGTCTACTCTTGTAGTAATTTCGTCGTTTGGCCGTTATTCTATACAACGTAGGCGCCTTGCCTAGGTAAAGACTACTCATAATATTGATATAGGTACATTGATTATACCTTATAGATAATAATATGATAATATTTGTTTTTGCACAAACCCCTCGAGGGATACGCTTTTTGTAATATTTTTTTCCGTGTCGGAAACGAAAAAAATTCCATTAGGTAGGTTTATTATACAGTTCATTAAAAATGCATAAATCTGTTCGCACAAGTAAACACTGCAAGACGAATAATATTGTGTTCGCATCCGAGTGAAATATAACTATGTGTATTTATTGCATTTAAGACATGATAGAGGATACATTATTACCACTTAAGATTTTTCAATGATATATATTTACTACGAATAATAATGTTCACATATCTATATTTTATTGATTAATTTTAGTAATTTCCGTGTTTTTGATATTTTAATTTGATTTTACCGTACTTTATTTATTGGTGTTAATTTATTTATTTAATATTTGTTATTTTATTGCCATAAATATTTAACGCCGTCAGCCCTCGAGCCTTTAGGTAACCGTATGTCCGTATGTGCAGCCTTCATTGTTGCTTTGATAAAAACTATAACAAACGCATTTAAACGTTAAATGACATATATATCAGATACAGATTAAAGACAATACTTCATTAATGTAAACTCTCGCTATAAATTAATATTTAATTTAAGATAAATCACAAAGAGTTATACCCAATTAATTATTAATGACTATTTCTTTTTACACAGACATTTAGCATAAAATAAGTATGAACAATTATTTTATTTACCACGTACCATTATCAACTACTCGTTTATTATAATATTCATTACTTCTATTCAGGTACTTGCTCTATTCATTTATCATTGATATTTGTAACTTATTAACTTCATGTTGAAGCATGATCGTTGTTACTCATTAGTCATTACTATGACTAATAACTTACGACTTATGAGTGTTATGACAGAAAGAAATGAAACATTGTCATTACAATGACAAAACATTTAAGTTTTAATTTTCTACTTTATTACCCTGCACGTTTAAGTATTATAGTTTTTAATTTAAATTTAAATTTGTATTTTTTTTTTTGAATAATGTTGAAAATTGAAAATTATAAATAAAAATAAAATTAGTATACTTAAATAAATATTATGATATACAATTACATTGCTGCAGTCATTTAATAAATTATTCTTACGTACTTTTCAGTTGTCACTCACCAAATATAATAATCCACACAACACTATAATAATAGTACTATAGAAATACTATTATTACAATACAAAATAGATTAATACTGCAGTCTGGTGTATGAAATACACTATTAATTGTTAATAAACGCAACGCATTTATAGTTGCAGGAAACGTTGTCCGGTAATTAGGTTAAAGGAAGTTCGATAATTAATAACACATTAATTGTTTATAACCGTGTGAACATATATGTGATTGTTAATTTCTCTTATTTCTCATTCATTGAAAACAATGATTATTTTGTTTTTAAACGGACTTCGACGTATTTCCTTTGTACATGTTTTGTCTAACAATATACATTCATATTTCCCCCAGGGGTCAAAGATGGTTTTGAGTTAAACTATTAGTATCACCAAAGGGGTTTACAATTAGGTTAAAATACACTAAATAAATAGTTATATTTTTAAATTTCAGTTCACAAAATATATGTAAACATATAATAACTCATTAAGTTTAGATAATTACAACATACAATTAATAATTATCTATACCTAGAGTCTTCTATAATAGTAATAAAAATGCTTGTAATATAATGTTATATTTTCTGACTTAATCGATAATTTACTGACTATAAGAAAACCAATAATTTTACTATTAGGACACCAGTAATATTTTACCTAAATACATATAACACATAGCTTAATCACGTAAACTTTCTATCATTATAATATTTGTGAATAAATTAAATAAAATATCAATTGTGTATTTTGTGTGTATTATTTTTAAATTTTGTGACCCTCACCAAGATTGGCCATTAGGTATGTGTGGGGTTACGGTTGGATATGTGTTTTTTGTGGGACAAGGATTCGTCTCCAAGATACCCGCGGTGGTCACCCATCCAGAGGCCAGGGACGCCAAACGATGCTCGGCCGCAGCACACGTTAGTGACCCCCCCTCTCCCCCAAGCACCGGGTATTTATTATTATATCAACAAAAACCGGAGAAGTCGCTCTGCTGTATAGCAGATGTCGATTATTCCTCGGAAATGAGTAGGCCACATAATGGATGTGTAAAATTTAAATCAAATGATAAATCGTTGTGTAAGAGGAATAACGCTTTGAGCGAAGACGGTTTGCCAACCTTCTAAGGATATTTTATTAAACATTTGTATAACAGTAATTTAATTTTACATTCGTAATAGATAGGTCCCTACAGCAGGCTACAGTGAATTTTTTGCAAGAACTAAGAAGTAACTAATTTTTTTATTTCACTTCCTTTAACATAATTTCCAACTTACACTATTAACATAATGTATATTATTGTAATATATGTAAATCATTCATTTTTTTAACTGGCATCGTGCTTAGTATTTACTAATGCTTTATTCGTAATAATGTCCCAATAATAATGCGAGGCCGAATTCTTGCATTTGGCAGTGAAAAGTCTGCCTTATTCTAGAAATCAGCTATCAGGTTCTGTCGATTTCACTAATTTTCAAGCCAAATCCGTAGTTTCATAAATTCGGCGCAGCATGATATGTACTTTGATTTTTTCTAGCCACCTCTCCGCACTTATTTTGAGCCTCTTCGGACCGTCGTGCACATAGTACAACGAATTTTTCGACCGGTGTACGACGTTATGATTTATTGCAATATACGTGGTCGGCGTGTAGATTGCAGGTACCCAAGTCCGGGGCAGCAATTAACGCCGACTTTGCTTCGTACGAACACCATAGGTCTCATAGCGAAACACCCACCCACTCGTACACCCACACACACGCACATCATGTATATAAATTATACATGCAATAATAATCCGCCACTCGTCTTTAGACCCCGCGGAACTGCATTAGTTGGAGGCATTATATGTCTCGATGTCTCATAAATACACTGGGGCACTCAAGTCGTCATTTCTCATCATATTATCATGTACATAAATTATATTTTTATGATCGTTCATCACGTTTGCCACGTGCACTTATCCATTGAAAATATATCTTCATTGGCACCTATGGGCATCTACTTCCTACCTACGAGCCTGAGAAAATTAATGATAATTTTGAATTGATTTCAGTTGAGTTGATGGAAAACGTTTTAAAAAGCTTAAAGTCGATAGTTATCCTAATTTTTTTTAAACTCAATGAAGCTAAAATTTATTTGGAAACTTACGATTAACTTATACTAACCAAACTTAATTTTTTTTTTGTAATATAGAAATATCCAGTTATATGGTTTAAAACAGTATAGAAGTAAATGTACATGCAGCGTACTAGTTAATTATTTATATATTATCATAACTTGGATTTTATTGAAAGCAACTAGTTGTCTATTAAGTTCGTATCAATAAAAATCAGTCAAGTCAAATATAAATTTTGGAAAGTTAAAATTAACTTAACTTAAACTTTGTAACTCGTTTATGCCCAGACCTGGGTACCTGTACAGAGTACAAAGTTGTACCAACTTCGTCGCACTTATTTTAACATCGAATTATTACAATTTTAAAAACGAGTGTGTTTTCATATTATATTATGCACACATACTACATAGGTACAACAACTAATAACACGTCATATGTGTAACATTATTATGTGTATAATGACGTATGATAAATGTCATAAAAGTATACGGCGTGTGCCAAAGTCGCACGCACCGTACGGACATTTCTCAACGATTTATCGGTCATCCGGTATTGGTTTCGGTCAAAAATAATAACAACCTTTTTTTTCCGTTTCATTCCACCACGTGTCCTCTCGACTCCCGCCGCCGACTCGACGGCGACGACGGTAGCGTCTATTAAACGCCGTTGTAAATCAAACCGATACGCTAATAAATAACGCACGCACACACACACACACACACACACACACACACACCCAGTTTCGATCTCACCGTCTGCGAGCTCCAGAATATCACATATTATACACATAGGCACAGACGTACATACACTCGTACACGTATAAATATGCCTCCACGCCCGCGCCGTTACCCGTTTGACAAGTCTCCTCTGGCGCGTCCGATTAACCAAGTATATATATACACACACGCATGACTACGCGTGTGTGTGTGTGTGTGTGTGTGTGTGTGTGTGTGTGTGTGTGTGTGTGTGTGTGTG